>NC_136462.1:86423200-86635700 GCF_902686455.1 Sciurus vulgaris | reverse complement strand
CTGTAAGAATGACTCTAATTCAAAAAAGGGGCTTCCTTTTAAATATACCTGAAAGCCTGTCCCTTCAAAATGAATATGCCATAATGTTCTGTATAATAAATTTTTCATGAAGAAATATAAGATGTCAATTCAGTGCATTTTACTATCTACAATTTTGTCCTTATCTATATATGCAACAAAGAAAAGTAAATGATATATCAACAGTTAACTGATAAAACTCAACTTGGAATTTATATTCTTATTGCATTTATCAAAGAAATGTACTGAATACCATTTTGAAAAACAGTTCCACTTTATGACATTTAGTTGCATTAAATATTTAGTTCTGTTGTGTTGCATTATACTGCTGTGCGATGAAATTAAATGCAAACTACAGTTTGAATGTCTGCAAACATTGGCAAGAATCTGCAGCTAAATTTAGATATAAGATTTGCAGTGTCTGTTGTTTTTTTTTTTTTTTCTTTTCATCTTTGATGGGTAAAGTATAAAAATGTTTAGGAATTTGACCTGCTTTCTTTTTCCCTCTCTATTTTCAGGTTTGCAGAGCATGCCAGGGGACTACGTTTCTCAGGGTGGTCCTATGGGAATGAGTATGGCACAGCCAAGTTACACTCCTCCCCAGATGACCCCACACCCTACTCAGTTAAGACACGGACCCCCAATGCATTCATATTTGCCAAGCCATCCCCACCACCCAGCCATGATGATGCACGGAGGACCCCCTACCCACCCTGGAATGACTGTGTCAGCACAGAGCCCCACAATGTTAAATTCTGTAGATCCCAATGTTGGCGGACAGGTTATGGACATTCATGCCCAATAGTGTAAGGGAACTCAAGGGAAAAGGAAACACACGCAAAAACTATTTTAAGACTTTCTGAACTTTGACCAGATGTTGACACTTAATATGAAATTCCAGACAGCTGTGATTATTTTTTACTTTTGTCATTTTTCATCCAGCAACAGAGGACCAATGCGACAAGAACACAAATGTGAAATCATGGGCTCACTGAGACAATTTTGTCCATGTAAAGATCCTCTGGAAAGAGACTCCGAGAGTTCTAACTACTGTAGTATAAACATAGGAACTAAGTTAAACTTGTACATTTCTGTTGATCACTCCGTTATGTTGCCTCTAATAGTTTTAGAAGAGAAAAAAAAAATATATCCTTGTTTTCCACACTATGTGTGTTGTTCCCAAAAGAATGACTGTTTTGGTTCATCAGTGAATTCACTATCCAGGAGAGACTGTGGTATATTTTAAAACTGTTGGGCCAATGAGAAAAGAACCATGCTGGAGACCACGGTGGACGTTTGGCTGAACCTCATCACGCCAACTCCAGCTTCAAGAATGTGTTTTCATGCCCAGCCTTTGTTCCTCCATAAATGTGTCTTTTAGTTTCAAACAGATCTTTATAGTTTGTGCTTCATAAGCCAATTCTTATTATGATTTTGGGGGACTCTTCTTCAAAGAGCTTGCCAATGAAGATTTAAAGACAGAGCAGGAGCTTCTTCCAGGAGTTCTGAGCCTTGGCTATGGACGAAACAATCTCAAGTTGGGCAGCTTTCCTCAACACAAAAAAGTTATTAATGGTCATTGCACCATAACCAGGACTTTATCAGAAACTCAAAGCTTGGGGGATAAAAAGGAGCAAGAGAATACTGTAACAAACTTCGTACAGAGTTGGGTCTATTAATTGTTTCATGTTAGATATTCTATGTGTTTACCTCAATTGAAAAAAAAAGAATGTTTTTGCTAGTATCAGATCTGCTGTGGAATTGGTATTGTATGTCCATGAAATCTTCTTTTCTCAGCACGTGTTCCTCACTAGAAGAAAATGCTGTTACCTTTAAGCTTTGTCAAATTTACATTAAAATACTTGTATGAGGACTGTGACGTTATGTTAAAAAAAAGGTGTTAAGTCACAAAATGCGGTAATAAATATTTCATTTTTGATTTTTTGTTAGGCTTTGGTGTTTTTCATGGTTTTAAGGCAAGGTTGCACAGTGCCAACTATAGGGTGTTGAAAGTAAGTGGTGGTTTTCTCCCCCGAGAAGTAGAGTATATTACCAACAATTTTTAAGGTGATCATCTGTAGCCTTGCCATGTATATTTGGTCCATAAGTTCCACCAGCGGAAAACTTCTGAAGGTATGAAATTGTGCATGTGTTATGAGCCAGGTTGAAAGATCATCTCCAATGTGCCCAGCCTCCTTCACAAACGCATGACATTTTAAAAAGTATTTTCAGTTCAAACTTTTCAAATGCATCCTCCGACAGAATAAAGGGCTTTTTCAGGGTTAATTTTACATCATAAGAAAGAATGTCTATGCTCAAGGTAATTTGCCTGTTTTAAAATGAAAATTAAAATTTACATATAGATGTTCATAGATAAGCGAACAACTTCTATGGAGTTTGGAATCCTGAGTTTAAAAGATCACTATGCATTAATATTTAATATAAATTACATCATGGTGTATTTTTTATTTCAGACAATTAACTCTATATGCAAAGATGCCAGTGTGATGATTTGGTGACTAAACTTAATATTTTTCCTTAAAAAAAAAGCAGACAATATGACACTATTTTAAATTTTTCATGTAACATTCTTGAGATTTATGCTATGAGTTTGTTGATGTTACATAGACAGTTGCTGCTAAAGTGTGCAAAGGTGGGGAAGGAAGTGTGAGGGATTTGGATGCTCCTCAATTTTTCAAATAAACATATTACCTTGGAATTTTGTAACTCCTAAACTTTGGATCTTCTGTTTAGAATAATATCATGAACTTTAGCTAAATATGTGATGTCAACTTGATACAGAATAGTTGACTAATTCTGCAAACTTTTAACTTGGAAGAAATCCAGTCTATCTTATTTGAGGTTCTTCCATCTTTCCACTTTAGACAGCAGTAAGAGAAGTTCTATACAAATGAGCAAAAAATAAACTGCTATTGTTTTGTGTTATATTTAGCCGGATAAAATTTTACAAATACATTTATCAGTTTAATTAGTGTGTTGCTGTTTAAACAGAAATAACACTTCTGACACAAATGAACTGTTGTTAATGGAGGAATTCTGTGCCACTTGGAAAAGAGAGATAGCTTCCCTCTCATTTTTGCTACCCCATTTTACATGGAAGCTTTTTGTAAAATTTAAATATTTGCATATTTTTACTTTAAATGCTCTTATGTAAACTCTGTCAAGTTCCCCATTTATAAATTAACTGTCACATCAGTTGAAAAAATTGGCAGCTTTTCTTCCATTCCTCTCAGTGAACTAAATGCTGAAGGGTTTACTTGGTAATTGGCTCATGTGTAGGAAGTGTTGTATGAAATTATTAAGTTATTTCATTGAAGATTAGAGCCCAGAGTTCTCCACCCATGGTTCTAATGAATGCGATCTCTCAGGCTTAGTTTCTTCACCAAATCCACATCCTATCACGTTAACCTTAACCCTCTTAAATATTTGGAGATGAATGATAATTGTAATAATATTCTTTTGCATTTTCTTGCCCCTATCCCATGCTAAGACAGAGGGATGATAGATTTGTCCAATTTCTATAATGCTTTTTCATACCACCTCAGAAGGCACTTGCTCCTATCTCCGGTTTACTATTTAGTATAAAGAGTTCCGATTTGGGTATATTTAAGAAAGACTCAGCTGTCAAAAGCAAAGAAACTGGGAATGGTGTTTTGACAACCATATAGTGTTAAAGGAAATACTGTAGACTGAATAAAATTGCTTATGTTCTCCAAAACAAGAGTAATATAAAAACACTTTTTTATTTATATGGAAAAGCAAAAGCAGAAATAAATTCCAAAGGTTTCCCTTTCTTTAAGAAATTCTGAGAGAACTGCAGTCGCCATCTGTTAAGGGTTGGGAATTGAGCAAGAAGCCACATTTTAAAGGAAAAAAGAAAAGACCAGGAAAGTCGTGTCTTCCATCCACCCCTTCACCCTTCTGCTCCCCAGGTCAGCACACACACCCCCAACCCCAGTTCCCCAGTTAGATTTGTGGAGAGGAGTCAATCAGGATCCTCTTGGCCTCCTCACCCCCTCCCACCCCGCGGGTCTGTTAACCCAGAGCAGATTTGGGAAGGGAAATGTGGCTAATATCTCTAGCAGCTGTCAAAGAAGGGCCATTCCTTCAAAGGGACTGGACAGGGATCCTCCACAAGTTCCCCCATTAGTCTTGCAGGCCAGCAATTTGATAAGGAGCCTGGACCTCCGCTACAAGTTGCCACATTGTTAGAAAGTCCGGTGTCTGGGTGTTTGGATGCAAGGAGTGGCCCTAGCTTTGCATCCACGGCTCCCGGCAGCCCAGGGAGCAGCGTTGGTGCGGACGTGCGTCCGGGAGCCCGAGAGGAGGCAGGACAGAGTCATGGGCAGCTTCAGAGGGCACGCAGAGGGGTGGTTCGGCCCTCTCCGGGCCTTCCCTTTGCGTGTGTGTTTGATAGACAAATGTGCTTCAAACTGATTTTGTGCGTGCGTGCGTGCGTGCGTGTGTGTGTGTGTGTGTGTGTGTGTGTGTAACAGTTACAGTTGGCTGTAATCAACTAAGCGCGCTGCGCGTGGGCGAGCCCTCTCCGACCGGCCAGGGCTGGGAGGAAGGTGCTGCGCAGGGAGAAGCGGGTCTGATGGGGGAGGCCGGTCAGACTGTGATGAGAATGGAGACGGTCGGGGCAGTGTTTGAAGGGAGGTTTTAATATTAATAGTTTCGGTGTAGAGACAGAAGGGAGATTGCGTCTACGGCTCCTCCGGGCAGACTCTGGGTGACAGGGATGATGGATGATCCGGCAGAGCCCAGCAGCTCCTCCCCTCCAGCCCCGACAGTGTCAAAGCTACTTTAGTTGAAGCTTTAGAAATAAAATAAACAGCATCACCCCCCTCCCAGTCTTCATGCACCTCCACCCCACCCCCCGCTTTCCGACATCGATTTATGGATCATTATGAATCAATTACTGCTCTCAATACTTTCCCATTGGCTTAAATAAAACAGTCGAAAGATGAAAACGTGGGGTTCGGTGGGGATTTTTTTTTTTTTTTTCCCTGACAGGAACAATCGCAAAATCCATTATCTCATAATCAGAGGCACTGGGTTAGGAGGTGAAGAGAAAGGAAGGGGTCACCCAGGAAATAACTGGGGGGAACTCCGGAGGGGGAGGTGCGCCCAGCTGCAGCCTTTGTTTTATTTCAGATGGGTTTGGTTTGTTTGTTGTTTGTTTGGGGTTTTTTGAACGGGGGAATTCGCGTGAGAATTAGATGCCTACAAGTTTTGTGACCTAATTATTTAACTCCTTTAGAGAGACCTATTTGAATGTGTGTCTCGGCAAACATCAGCTGTTGTTGGTAGTGAGGTCGCACGTGGGAAAAGGTGTGGAGGAATGGGTCCGTCTGGAGGGCGGATTTTCACTTTGTTGTGAGCAACTGTGCGCGGGAGGGTTCGCTGCTGGGTAGGGAGGTTCTCCCTCCCGCAACTGTGCCCTCTCCCCCGCCGCCGACTGTTTTGTCGTTGGGACTGGTTTGGATCTGGACCCGCGGCCCCCACTCGCCCGCCCCCCACCCCCGGCCGCCCGAGGCTTTTCTTCCCTCACTCGCCTCTTCCGCGGCGGTGCTCGGGGTCCTCTAGGTGTTTCTATGACTACATTGTGTGTGTGGGAGGGTCAGATGTGGGGGTTGCCCGCGAGAGGGCCGTTCCTGGGCGATCATTTATCAATGTCACCCACATAATGATTCTCTCTGCAGCCTCCTATTGATGAGGATAATTACATTAGCTCAGAGTGACTGATCAATGAAAAACCACCACACAAAAACTTCTTTACTCCTCTATAATACCAAAAACCGATACAGAAATAACATAGAAAGCCTGATTTTCTTTCCCTTCTCTATCTACCAATGGATTCTGCTCCCCCCCACCAAAGGACGGGGGAATAAAGTAAGAAAATAGATCTAGGTTTGTTTCGTTTCAAGGAGGATGCAATTTTGCCCGTGAATGCATTTTCTCTAAATGTGTTGGCTTCATTCCTCCTTTGGTAAAGAATATCAACGGATTTGCTAATGTGAGTTGCTTTTAGACTGGTCTGTGGTTTTCCGTTCTTTTTATTTCTTTCCTTCCCTTTGGGCATTTTTTTTTTTCCGTACTTAAAAAAAAAAAAAAAGAATTCTTTTTTATAAGTAACTGGAAAAAAGAAATTACTCCAGACCCTCCTTTTTAATATAAAGCGTTTGTCTTAGTCGGGTTATCTTTTGTCTTTATCACTTCATAAAGTAGCGCAATTAAAGATGTGGTGTTGCATGGGTGTAAAGGGTGGATCCATTATACTGCGACATAATACGCTATATTCTCGCCTGAAAGTTTGCAGCTAAATTACGATTTCGCTTTTTCTAGACTTAAAAATCAATATTTTCTCAATTAAAGAGAATTTTAATGCTTTACTTGCGAGTTGTTAAAGGCGCTGTAAATTTTATTGTAATGCTTCTTGACTTCGGACTAGATACAGGAGACCGGTTGATTCTCGTGGTCTTTTTCCTCTCAGAGAACCTAGCCCAGGAACGTCCAGTGGTTTCAGATCAAATCGAAGCAACAAAGGTAAGGAGAGTTTCGAAAGCGACGGGGCCAAGGGTGGGGAGCCCTCCAGGGGTGCCCTCCATCGCCAGAAGCCATTGTCTCCTATGTTTTCGCCTCCCTGTGTCCCGCCTCCTGAAAGTGACAGAAGTGTCCATTTTACTCTAATCTTTCTCAAAGGGGAGCACATTAGACTCCCATCTGCCCTGGAATGGTCAGAAAAGGAGTTCTATTTGGGGAGCATCCTAGTCACTCCCCAATGCCCCTCTTTTTCCCTTATTTCCCAACTGTGACTCGCAACTGGCTCTTGCACAAAATCTGCCATATTTTATACGTGCTCTGGCCTCTGTGTCAGAAATCATTCCCCACCCTCAGGATCTGTACTGTTTACAGATGTTTTCTTCTTCCACACGTCCCACCTAGTAAAAGTTCCCGCAGAGAATTAACTGTGGTGTGTTAATAGCCCAGATCTGCTACTGTTCTCTCCTGCAAAGTTGAAATCTGGGAATGTGGAGGATGGCATTGAACTAACTTGGAAGAGCTGCCCAAGGCCCTTCAGAAGCCCAGAGATGAGCATTCCAAGGCCCAGGGACTTGGTGGGAAGCAAAGCAGTGAAACTTTCACAAAGTAAAGCAGAGAGGAGGATGAAAATGAGGCTAGAATTGGCTGTAATGAGAGAAGAATAGAATGAGGCAGAAACTGAGCCTTTGGGACTTCTATAAAATAGTAATAATAATAAGGGAAAATTGAATATCTAAGTCTGCTACTAAACTTTTTTGAACCCGAAGTCTTTTAAAAAACAAGTTCTCAGGGATGCCAGGAAGGGCCTGAGTTTCCAAATGGAACAACTCACAAAGTTCCTTTTGCAGTTCCTTCCTCTGATAATTTGTTGGGAATGAGAAGAGTAGGGAAAGGGCTATGTGTGTGGTGTACCAAGGGCTTAAGTAAGAGTATGATGGGAAGGGGCACCTAGATATAATGAGGCTGCTGTTTTAAGTTGAATAGAAAAGAAGCAGAATAGACCAAAAGGCACACAACACCACGATGCACTTTAAAACGTTCCCCACCTACCTGCTTTCCTTTTTTTTCTTCTAACTACACATTATATGGAATAGTATACATCAGTGGGGAAATTTACTTGTTCATCGTGTTCTATCCATAGACCCACCCACTGATCCCCCTTCCCTTAGATTCCTGACATGTAAGCCTAGACCATAGCCTTTTTATCAAGTGAGTGGGGCTTTGTTAATGTATTTGTACTTTTCTGCTTTCAGTCTAAGTTTCTCCCTTTGGAGGAGGGAGGAGGTGCAAGAAAGGAGGGGGAGGGGAGCAGAACACAAAGACTTTATCTAGTTCTCACCAAGCAGGTTTCAAAATAGGAACTTAATGGGAAGAAAGGAGAAAGAATAAAAAAAATAAAGAGGGGCGTGAGAATTGTTTATTAGAACAGGTTTACTTGTCTGGAAGAGAGGTAAGTCTGTGAATATCTTTCCCTTTGAAGATTCTGTTTTCCTCATATTGAAACATTTTCAAATTTTAATCCTTTAGAAGACAAAACCTCAATATAAATATGACATGGGCCACTGGCAAAAAAACGAACTTAAACTCAGAGCTGGAGGGGAGGGGTTGAGGGGAGAGCCCTTTCTGATTAATAACTAGCAGGGTAATGTTGAGGGCTTTTTCTGCCCGATTGCCTTTTTGAATTAGAGCCGATTTCTTCACACTTCAATAGTGCCTGTCTCCTTTAAAATGACTGGCAGATTTGTTTCTCTTTTTTCTCTCCCTGAGACTTAATGATGTAAATTTTCTAATTAGTTAAATCATATTGCTTACAGGCCTAATATTTACCGTGTAAGAAATGATCATTCTGATTTGGACCTTTTGAAATAATCTGAGAAATAACATTTGGCTTTTGAGTTGAGGGATGAGAGAGGAGGAAGCTCTATTACAGAAAGCAGTTTAGAGGAGAGAAGGCATGGACCCTGGCAACATGTTAAATTAATAGTTAAAGTTGAGCTGGGCTCACACCCCAAGTCCGCTTTTATTTTTCAATCAGGGAAGATTTAATTGGCAGCCCTCGGGCCGGGCGATCTGATATTTTCTCATTAGTTTCCCATCACTAATCTTGAGTGTTAGATTGGCTTAAAGGTTGTCAACATTTGACCAATTTTATTTAAAGAAAAAAATTGTGCGTCAAGACTCTGGGATGTGAGATCTGCAAATAAATCCTGCTTGGATCAGCGGAACCAACATGCGAAAAAAAAATGTTGACTATTAATCGTCGCATCTAATAAGTTGCATTAATGTGTATTTCAAGACTAAGGTGATCACACATGTTCGGTATAGATACAGAAGAAAAAGCAGGATTTGATGGGGACGGGGGCGCCCTGTATGTAGGATGGGTAGGTTCAGTGAGACGTAGATACATTTCGAACCGAGGGTAAATAACCCAAGTAGAATCTCTGTTGAGGATTTAGGAGCTACAATCCCTCCTCCCGCTTCCCTTTGCAGCTGCGTGAAACTGCCAAGTCTGCCTTGCAAGCTCCAAGCGTCTCAGCTGTCTGGTCCAGAGATAACATCAGAGCGCCCCCTGCTGGCCCGAAGAGTCGACCACGGCGAGTCAGCCCCCTGCGAAGCGAATCGTATTTTTCCGAGCCCTCCCCCGCGGTTTCTTGACTCCTTCCACCATACCCACCTTCGCTTTGCTGCAAAACGCCCCGGCAGGGGAATAACTTGTCAAGGCTGAACATTTAAATGAATAAACGATAAAAATAATAATAAAATGCGAAGGAACCCCCACCTTCACTTGGCCTCCGGGGAATAAACTATCACATGCCTTAGCAAAGTAATACATTTTCGTTTTCTAAATCTCTTTATTCTGTAAGGTTTTGCTGTAGTTTCTTTCTGCTGAACTGTAGATTCCAAGGAAATGTTTTAAAAGATACTGTAGAAGTTTATTTTATTTATTTATTTATTTTTTAAGTATAGCTGATGGGAAAAGCGGCCACAATACAAAACGATATTTCACATCCTTGCAAAATCAAACTCCTGAGGACTCGGTTTCACAGAAGTCCAGAGGAATCGTTTCGGAATTCAGACAGTTCCTTGGCGTGAATGACCCTTTCCTGCACCCTGCACCTCAAAAAAACAAACAAATAAATAAATAAAAAGAAAAGAAAGGGGGGGAAGCCACCCCCATCCGAATTTTTTTTCTCTTCATTCATTCTTTTTTTCGTATTTAAAAGTTGTCATTGTACCCACCTACCTGAACACACACACACACAAACACACTTTTTATCCCCACCCGTGTGCCTCTTCTTTACTGGCCTGTGCTTCTCAATTTTGCTGGAAACGGAAAGGGTGGTTGAAGTGCAGCAAAATAAACCGCGATGTCTTTGACACTTGATCTCACTATGGTACTTCATGTCCAATGCAAGGTGTGGGACTGCTACCATTTGAGAGTGTTTGGGTTATTTTTCAACGGTTCGATGCATAGAGGCATTTTCTCGGCTTCCCAATTAATCTTCAGTGGGATTTATGAGCACTGTGTAACACGAGGGCGCACAGGTAACGAGAGCCGGGGCAATCTCGGGCTGGCCGACGCGCCGACTCCACCGCCAGCTCTACCCTTGGGAAAGGCGCTGGCAAAGCAGCCCTGACTCGGAAAAGTCTTCTGACCACAGCGAGACCCCCACATGAAGCGTGTTAATCTACAATGCGGAACGACTTTAGTTTCTGGGGGAAAATTTTGGTTTTGCTTTTTTAAAGTACCAGATAGCGGGACTTTGTGAAAGCAATTCACAGAAATGCGCGGGGGAAGAAACATCGGGCAGGGAGGGCAGGAGGGAAAAGGTGGCTCTCCTGACTTTCATTTCCTGCCAGAGTACCAAGATCCTCGGTCTAAAAATCCGTTGTCTTTCCTCGCTTCTCTGCAGAACCTCCCGTATCAACCCTTCTACACCTCATGCCCCGCCCCTCTTTGGGGACGCTCCAGGACCGGACAGGGACCCAGAAACCCCAGAGAAGGAGCTCTCCCAGGGCAAGGCAGAGGTAGGAGACAGCCTGGTTCTTCACGCTGGTGAAGTGACGCCTCAATGTAACTGTGCTTGAAAAATTGCTGGGGCTATTGTGACAACTGAGATAAAGTTAAATATTTATATCCAAGCTGTTATCATTTTGGGGGGTCTGTTTTGAAGAAGTTCATTGCATTCAAACTTAACTTTAAACATAAATCCTGCTCTGGAGAAGCAGAATCTACTGCCTGCCACTGCGGTTGGCTTTTTGAAAGGTCCCCATTAAGCTTAGAAGTGTAAGGAAAACTACTGCAGATCATAAGTCCACTTAAGCATATGTATATACATGTAAATGTGTACATGGAATATATATATATGCATGTATAAGCACAATAAAACAATAAAGACAAGTAAGGATGTCCCTCATTGCAGCTGAATCCAAATAAATTTATTCCAGTAATACATTTTCATAGATGAAGAAAATATGAAAATCTCATTGTATTTATCTGAGTTCGACTTAATAAAATTTGGAGGCACTGACAGTCTGACCAATGTTCTAAGTAAATTAATGCAAAGGTCCCTAGGAAGAGACAGAAAATACCCCCTGCCATTAATCTTAAACCACTTGAAGATTATGATTAAAAGAATGAGCTCACTAAGCATTATCATCTCAAATAGCTGTTAACAGCCCCCATCCCTTATTGTGGCAACAGAGTAAACTCTCCACTAGGGATCGTGTTCCTCCCCCCCCCCCCTTTGTTTTTGTTTTCCTTTAAAGGTAAATAAGGGAGAACAGAAGCAAAGAAAAATGTCCCAAAAGTCTTGAAATTGCTGCTGTTAAAAGGCTTCTTGTTCACTTCTGATTTTCTCCTCTTTTTCTACAAAGGAAAAGGAAATTGAATGGAGAATCTACATTTGATGTGAAGAAAACACTAACAACAGTCGTGTAGGTGTGTTTTTCTTTTTCTCTGAAAAATATTTTTTATATGCAGCAATTTATCTAGTTGAAAGCTGTGGAGATGTAAAAAATGTTCGCTTGTCCACATCTATTCGCTGACTTTCCTCACTTGAGTTTTGCAGGTTTTTGTTAACAAATAGAAATTGTGGGAAAGAGAATTAGACACTTGCCAAGGAATAACAATATTATACACTTTCAAGTAACTCCCTTTAATCCTGTATTTGAGTGCCGATAGGGAGGCGGAGGGGCACCTATTTCTCCTAATAAATCCCAAAACCTCATTAGACGGAGAGAGGAGTAAGAAGTCCATTACTGGGCATTCTGACAAAAATGGAAGTAGTTCTTCTCTGCCCCTACAGTCCTAGAAAAGGACGCCCCCAAATATGCAAAAGCCCTTATGTTTTCCTTAGAATTGGGTGGACATTGCAGAGAAGTACACAGTAATCAGCATTTTAAAAAGCCAAATGCTAAAGCAAGAGGTGGCTAACAACAACAACAACACAAGTGCTAAAAACCCTGCCAATTCCTAGGTAGCACAGAAAATCAATGCAACGCGCCCCCTTCTAACCCAGCAGTAAGCTCTCCTGCAGGGAGAGGTTTCCAGTTGAAAGTGGAATTGGAAATGCCACCTCTCCTTAGAACGAAGGTTGAAGTTACCCAGAGGCTTGGGGAGGGGAGGTAAGGACGTTCCTTCTCCCAGCCGCGCTTCCCACCTGTTCCCTGCGTCTCAAATTGGCACGCAGAAGAGACCAGGAACTGGAGCAATTTCCCTCCACTGGTATCGGAACAACTGAAACTCTTACCAAACCAAGAAGGAAACTCACTCAAACAGATCCCTCAAGGCCGAAGGCCCTGTCACTGGGACTGAACCTCCCGGTCCGTGGCACACGCAAAGGCCTGCCCAGTTCCCGGACCAGGCTCCCGAGCGCGGTGGACAAATGGTGCACTGGGCACGTTGGTCCCCGAGCGAGTGTGAAACTCAATGGAGTGAGACCGTCGTCCCGCCACGCTGTGGGGCGTGCGTGCGTGTGTGCGCACGCGCACGTGTGTGAAACACGTGCACTTGGTGCGGGCCGCCAGCTGCAGATGTCAAACAGGGAAGTACACCCGCGTGATTTCCCGGCCCCGAACTTACATCTTCCCTCCACCCCTCTCCCTCGCCTCAGCCATCCCCACCTACTCCCCAAATCCTGGGCCACTCTCCGACAGGTGAGTTGCTTTGGGCGCCTGAGAAAAGATACCGGAGGAAAGTCAGAGGCGAGAGGAGGAGGGGTTGGGAAGAAAGATGGCACTTCTAGAGCTCAGACATCCCTATCTTGGAGTAATTGTCATCACGTCGATCTTTTCACCCTGATCTACGGTATCCAAAAACAGGTTGATTCGCGGGAAAATCGGGCTCACGAAAACGTCGGGATTTGCACGCAGACTCCTGAGACCTGAGCAAGCTTTGCTGAGGTTCAAAAGTATGATTTTAATTTTCTTAATGAAGGCGCGCTCTACAGCTCAGCTGGTAATGCCTGTGCTGAGTTTAATAGACTTCTGTCGAACAGAAAAAGACGGATAACTATCGGTTATAAGTAATCTGCTCTAATGCAATTATTTTCCCAGGTTCTAAAGTCATTGTGCGGAGAAGTCAGGAGTGAATTAAGTCCCAGGGGACAGCGGACTCGGGGCAAGAAGACCTTCTGAAATATGATGCGAACCTGTTTTGTGTGATGCACTTGGATTTGGGGGTCAGGTCGAAGGTTTCAAAGCTCTTAGTAAGCACGTGTGAATCTCAATCTCTCCACCCCTGCCATTCCCACCTCTTCTCCCTCTCCCCAATTCTTTTTTCTCTTTAGCTCCTCTTCCCCTTTCTTCACATTTCTTCCAGAGCCCATTTTGTTTGTCCTTGTGTATTTTAGGCTGATCTATTAAGTCCAAAGTATTTCTCAGAAGTATTCACACAGAAGGAGGCTCTTGGGCTGTGTGAGCCCATTTGCTGTTTGAAATAGAATAAAATTGCTCTGTTTAGGATACTGATGCCACCGTGCACACACAGCTGATAATCAGAGTATTCTATTCGAGTAAGAAAACCAATCTAGGTCACTATGCAAAAGTCACATCTTAGTTTTTACACAAATTTCATTCGAGGCATTTTCCACTTGAAATTGTCCAAATTCTTCTCAGCTTTCCACCTTACCTGGTAAACACGAATGGCAGGCACTTGTGATTTTAAAAATAAAAATTATTGACAGGGTTCATAATTTCCCCCTTACAGAAAACACACCAGATACATGAAAGGAAAGCCCTGCATTCTCATCCAGAGGGAGGATTAGAAGGGAGCTCTAAGGCAGGTGACATTGGATGCTGCTTGGCACCTGGAACCACACACTTGCACCTGCATCTTGGCACGCCATGCTCCAGCCCCACGTTTCCAGCTAGTCTTCTCACCAGTGCTGGGGAACAAAAAAAGTTCTTGGAACCAAAGAGGGTTAAATGAATCTCAGGCTTTAGGCGGTCTATTCCAGACCCCCTGGAGATCCACAAATCAAGGTTAAGGACCAAGTCCTTAACCTTGTATATTTCTGTCTCTCTTCTTTTTTCCTTTCCTCTGCTACACACAGACACACACACACACACACACACACACAGAGTGACTTACTCACACAGGCATACATACAGACCCACAAGGTTCTGTAATTACTGTCTCTTCTTCCCAAACAACCCTACCCCATTCCTTCTCACTTGTACAGCCAGAACACACACAAAAAGAAATGGAGATATAAGTAAAAATCCATGTGCAAACCTCTCTCAGGGCCCACTGGAGGAAGAGCACAACTAGTGCTAAAATGCAGGAAAATGGGGTTCATTGGAAAGTGAAGATCCTCACAGTCCCAGCCTTGTGGTGGACACCTCTCCTGGAGGGTGGAGGTTAGGTGAGGGATGCTTTTGACTTTTCCCTTCCTCCTGCTCTTCCTAAGCTCCTGGGGAGGGAATTAGGAAAAGATTCAGTCTTTGGACCCTAAGGAGTCCCAGGACTTGGAGTGAGCAATGGAGAATTGTTGGGATGTGGAGTAACTGCCAGGAGGTCTTGTTGGCCAGTGCAGAAGTCTGCAGTGGTGGAGACCCACGTCCAGCTCCTTAAGCCCTTAGCCTTGGCACCCTTTAAAGACAGAAAAGGTTGCTGAGAGTGCCCAGGCCTACTCTACTCCTGCAACCTGGTACCAGAGATGAAGGGCCTGTCTCTGGCTCCAAGGGCAAATTTGGTGCTGGAGTAGGGATGCTGTCAGAATCACTCCCCACTTTACTTCCACCTTACTGCATCAATTTCATCTCTAGATCTCTGCTATCCCTTCTGAGGGCAGGCCAGCAGAATTACTGTGTTGTTTGGGAGACCTGGGAGAACAACAGCAAAGACCTGGGTAGGTCTAATTCTGCTTTTGGAAAATAGGAAGAGAGAAGAGGAAAGAGACACTATTACCTAATAGTGAGTTTTCCAACAGCTTTCTCAGCAAAGCAAGTTTGAGAAGTGTTTGGAAAAGCCTATTACCTCCCATCCCATCCACTCTGAAAGGAACCTGGAAGAAACCACTCTGGACATATGAAGACTCACATCTCCCTTGCCTCCTGAGAACTTTTTGCAAAGATGTCTTGAGGGCTCTGACTAGGCCACTTGCAGGCTCAGTCCAGCCTTACTTCTAAAGCAGAGGAATAGATTATATTTGGGGAAACCCAAGAGTTAGGTTTGCTTCTCCCTCATTTATACTCCTGTTTTAAATGTCTGTAGAGGAAAACATTTACCCTCCTCCTTTAAATGTCAGTAGGAAGCTTTTTTTTTTTTTTTTTAGTAAATAAATGTGTAATTGTGTTTACATAGAATTAAGGGTTAAGTTGTATCTTTTTTCCAACTGTGCATAGATTTGTTTAAAGGACTGACCTGAACAGAGTATGCTTTTAAAGAAAAAAACACTGAAATATAAGCTTCAAGGACAAAGAACACTACAAGTGCTTGATATCCTCTTCCACTGCCTTCATAAATGAGAGGTTTCTTAAGAATATCTTGAATAATGAGGGCTCCTAAACCAAACTAACCAATACACAAAATAGTACATTATTGTGTCTTTAAAGCAAGTTCCCCTAAAAGAAGTTAGAAGCCAATATCTGACTTCAGAGTTAAACTTTTTCTGCTTGTTTATTTATCTAGGTCTCTTGATTTTAGTGCAGATTCACTCAGAAGGGGTGATCTTGCCCACCAAAACAGAGCTAAGACAGTTACTTATACTTTGCACCTCATTCATGGGCCTCATGACTTTTTGAATATTCAAATGAGGTGTAAATAAAATAAGGTCCCAGGGAATTGGTAAGTTCAAGTTACTTAGTTTAATTATCAAAATTTTATTTCTAAATTATGTTCAATTTGATTTTCCTGCTTTGCTATAAATGACCAAATCCATTAGAAAGTCCAATGGGAGTGGACAATTTATATCATGTCTTAGGTCCTATGATTTATTTGTAAAATCATGTTGTGACACATGCCTCCTTTAATGTTTCTGTGGAAACCAGTCTTCCCAATTAAATTTAGAAACATAGTTGGCATGCTAATTCAAAGGCATTCACTTCAAAGATGTAATAATCACTAAATTATGACAAATTTTCTAAAATATCTCTAAATTTCGAAGCAGAAGTTTGCAGGCTGTTCAGAGTGTCATTCCCTGAATATTGGCATGTTATTTTCAATGTCCAGCTACTTGGAGTGTCTGTCTGGCCAGATAATGGCTAAGATAGCAGTTTGCAAATAAATACTCTATAGCTCAGTTCTAATGTAATATCTCAAAGTTCTCCTAGGCATTATTTAATAGATAACCAAGCTCTTCAGATCAAGGCCCATGAGGCCACATCTGGAAACGCTTCCTTTGCTCTACGCGCCCCTGCCCCCAACCACCAGTGAGAGCAATAGCCGAAACCCCCCTTCCACCATTATACGATAGCATCAGCTTTTAATCAGCAAGAGGCACTCCTATTTAAATTTACAGGATGACTCTTTATTTCATTTATCTTTTCTTTTGGAGGAAAGTGAAACAAGAGCAACACCCTTATTAATTATAAGATTGATGGGGTGAAAAAAGCCAAATGAATTTGGCTTGCAAATTATTAGTAGAGGTATGAATATTTATGAATGTGCCAGGAACTGCAGTCATGAACCCTGGCTATCAAGCTTGGGAGACAGTCAGACCAGTGCATTCAATGAGGGTTCAGTCTTCCCAAATCTGACATGACATAAATGGAAACTTCTAAATTAAACCCAGGGTGGGCTCCCATCAAATAAGTTACTTTTTGTGTGGGTGGCTAATCTTGCTAAATATGAAGTTTGCAGGGGCCTCCACCATAAGCTTTAAAATCCTCCTAAGGTAAAGGCAGATAAATTTTGTGGAGAGAATTTTTGTGTATATATTCATTTATACCTTAAATCAAGCTTATCTATAAAATATTTGTGACATGCATTTTTAAAATTTAAAACTTTATTCTGTGTAAAAATATTGAAAACTTAAAATATCCTGGGAATAAAAAGGATTTAAATAGATATGATCTAAGTTAGAGAGAAATAAGAGGTAAAGAGAGATCAGCATCTGGGCACAGTGATGCACTCCTGTAATCCAATCCACTCAGGAGGCAGAGGTAGAGGGATCACAAGTTCAAGGCCAGCCTCAGCAACTTAGCAAGATCCTGTCTCAAAATTAAAAAAAAAAAATTAAAAAGGACTGGGAATGTAGGTCAGTGGCAAAGAGTCCCTGGGTTCAATTCCAAGTATCTCCTACCCCCAGTAAAAAAAAGAGAGAACAGGGCTGGGGAGATAGCTCAGTTGGTAGAGTGCTTGCCTTGTAAGCACAAGGCCCTGGGTTCAATCCCCAGCACCACAAAAAAAAAAAAAAAAAAAAAAAGAGAGAGAACAGCAATGGAAGAGGTAAGAGGAAAATTTCTTATTTCTTTGCTTGTTTTCCTCTTTATGTACCATTCTTACTCAAGCTTTCAACCCAGAGTGAGGAAATGTAAATGAAAGACGCAGAAAGAGGCCAAGGTAGAAAGGAAAAAGGTCACAACTAGGATTTAATAATTCAGTAAAAGACAAACTATATTTTCCTCTTGATTATACATTTAAGAGTTCTGTAGTGCTTTGGAAACATGGCTGGGGTTTGAGATTTAATGAGCACAACTCCTGTCTCATCCCCAGTTTCTTTTCTGTAGAAGAATGGTTGAGTGGGAGCTGACCCAACCCTCTGGAAACGGCTCATTCTGACATCACAGCCAGCTTTGCACATACATTTTGAAAAGGAAGACAAGTTGTTTTCAAAACAGAAATGCTAAGCATTCTAAAAAGCATAAGCAATTTAAAAAATGCTCCTCAAATTTTCTGAAAAACTCCCAACTACATGTTTTTTTTTCACAATTGTAAATGGATATTTGTGCTAAATTGATGCTTTATGTATATCCTGTCTCAATTTGTCTGTTCACTGTAAGGATATAATTTTTTTTAAAGACACGATACCACTGACAACAATTTACTTAAATTCACAAACCTTGAAATTGATGCATCTCCTATCAATCACATTCAGTAGATACAGTAAAACACATTCAACATTTGTATATCAATAGTGGCACACACACAAATCTGTTTTGTTCAATTTAAATGCTCTTCAACATGTCATTTCATATTTTTCTGGAACATGTTGTGGGTTAGTCATCCTGTTTCAGTTGATTGTTAAATCCTTAACCTAATGAAGATTCAAAATAGGATATTTACTTGTCATGGATTTCAGAGCTAAAAAGTGGGCTTCAGGGATCATTTGGCCAATCCCTTTTATCTTTCTGACAATGAACTAGAAGTGTAAAGATGTCAGCTGACCAGGTCAACTCATGAAATAAGGTAGCTCTTGTTTCTTACAAGACCCCAAAACTTTAACTCAAGGCCAATTTTTATTATTATATGGTGTATTCCCATTTCTGCTCTTTGTATTAGGGATGTATTTATAATACAATGTGCAGACTTTTCTATTAATAATTTTCCTTCCAGTGCACTGACAAGGAAATTCTTATTAAAAAGTAATAAGATATTGACTGATCTGTTTGCCAATATGAAGATTTGTTGTTGATCTGAGATGTCTATATCGATTAGGTAAGAATGAGGTCTATCTTCTACCTGCAGAATAAATAGACCTCAGCATTGGCACACAAACAAACTTGGTATTAATAGAAATACAACCCTCTCTATTTATTGGTAGTACCTCAGCTCAATCAAGCTAGAAGCGGATAGAAATAGGAACAAATGAGAGAGAGAGAGAGAGACTTCAAAATCTCAAAAAAAAAAAAAAAATTGTCTAGCAGGGACATTTAAACTGATACCCAGAGTTCCATGACTTCAGCACTAGGAACTTGATTCTAGGTAATCTTCCCACCCTGCTCTTCTCTTCACTCCAAATTAAATCCTACACGTTTTTGTATTTTTCACGTTAAGGGAAATCCCATTCATGCCTGAGATGATCTTGTATATATGATGGCCTCTTCTGTCAAACAGTTATTTCTCTACCTTGCTGTCAAAAATGTCACTCAAAGCTTCCTTTCCACCTCTCTTTACTCTCTGTCATAGTAACTTAGAAGGTCTAATCCTAGTAGAATCTACTTCACCTATAAAATATAGTGAGGAGAAATTTTATTTCAGTCTTCCCCTTTTCCAACCCCAATTTTTCATTTTGCTTGTGGTATAGATTTTTATGCAAGCAGTTATACATTAGGTGTAAATACCTAACTTTTCTGGGAAAAGTTTATGTATAAATACTTTAGGGTATTTTCTGAGTCTGTGCTACTTAGATTAATACTGAGGCAAGAGACCCAATAACACTGAAACAAAAATATCCTCTAATTATGAAATGTTCTAAAGCAAAAAATAGCAGATATTTGATTTTTTTAACTTAAAAAATCAAATATCAAATTTGTTGGCATTTAAAACTTTTCTCTTTATCAATAGTCCCCTCTTCACTATGTTTCCATTTCATTACTTTTACATGAATATGATAAATGGTCATTAAGTCTAACTTTTTATTTAATGTTTATTAAAACTGGTAGGTTTTCAAACAGATGTGGCCTGATATGGTTCAGTGAATTTAGTGGACTTCTCATATAAATGGAATAATAACCATACAGAAGATGAATTTTATACCCTTGCTTACCTCTTCCAGAACTCACTCTTATTATAATTACAAATAGTGTTTATTATGTATGATGCACTATTCCATGTCCAGGAACTGCACAGACCCTCACCTCCATCACAGCCATCTAAAGTTCATAATCCAAGAGAGCACTGCCCCACAAAGTGCAGAGAAACGTGGACAAATAAAAGGCATGGTACAGTTGCATATTCTTTTTTTCTATAAAAAATAAAATGTAATGGAGCCCACCCCGTTCATGAATTAACAAGTATATATCTTCTCATTTAAATATTTTCCTTTCAGATCCAAATAGGTAGCTGGAAAAGAATAGCTCATTTCATGCATTTTCTTATCAACTGGGGATGACTGCAGGGAATAATGCTTCCTCTGCTAACTTTTAAAAAAAGATCAGGGAAGAGGAGAAGGTAGCAGCCAGAGCTGCCGAGGTGGAGAGAGCGAGCAGGGGTCTTACTAATAAGGGCACACTGGAGGCAGTGGTTTCAGATGCAGACTGAAGTAGGTTGAGGAGCCAAAGGGAGGTGAGAAAATGGAGGCAAGTGGGTGTGAACCAATTTCAAGAATCTTATTCATGGGAAAAATAAAAACAAAATGGCAATAGATGAGGGAAGATGTCAGACAAGGGATGCTTGGGTTCTTAAAGAGAGAACTAGCTGGGCACAGGGTGCACACCCGTAATTCCATTTACTGGGGAGTCTAAGGGGATCATAAGTTTGAGGCCAACCCCAGGCAATTTAGCAAGACCTTGTCTCAAAATTAAAAAAAAAAAAAAATTAAAGTGCTGGGGAAATAGCTTCATAGTAGAGCACCCCCGAACTGAGTCCCTAGTACCATAAGGGGAAAAACCAAAAACAACAGCAAGAAGATAAGAGAGAACTGAGCTTATTTACACAGTTGAAGCAAAAGCAATAAAAAAGAAGATATGTAAATGAACAGATTAAGAAATAAGAAAAAGAAGACAGAAATTTATGGAAGAATATTAGAGGGTCATAGTAGTAGAGGCTAGGATACAGAGCACACATTTTGTAAAAATCACCTCTTCAATGAGACAAGAAGGAAGGAAGTAAAGTCAGGTGTGCATATGAATAGAACTGAGGTGTGGAGCCCAGAGGATGAAGTGGACTTTCTGCAGTTGTAGGAGGCACTTGGAGAAAGTGGGTGGAGGGAAAAGGACATCGGTAAAGGCTTAGAATCACTGTTGAGGGGAGTGGGAGAGGAAACTGGTCAGGATTAGGTCAAAGGATTGCTGAGCCTTGCCGAGAGAGATTCGTGGTGCCAACCACCCATATCATTGTGTAATTTTCTCCAGAAGGGCTCAGCAATTTCATTGAGGAAGTGATGCTTGGATTCTTCCAGGTCTGAGAGTTTGCAGCAAAAGAAGAGTTGGGAAGTTGAGAGTGCAGGTTGGGAGCACATGAACTAACGAACCCTTGGGTCTAAGTTAGACAAAGAAGGAAATGAACAGACCAAGTGGGTGGCAGACAGGGAGAAAAGTTATGATGCATGGGTTGAATATTTTCTCGGAGAAAGAAAACAAGAGGCTCTGAGAGCTAGGAGAGCATAGAAGAATTTAGTGAAAGATAATTATAAGAATTTCAGACTGAGGGTTAGGAATTTCTTCCTCCATGCAGAGGGGATAAGTAGATCTGCATTGGCTGTGGAGTTGGAAATCTTAGGAGACATCTTGATGTGGTCTCGAATAGCTATAGGAGCATCCTTCCTTTCTTTCCCTCCCTCCTTCTCTCCCACCCTCCTCCTCCTCCTCCTCCTCCTCCTCCTTCTTCTCTCTCTGTCTCTCTCTGTCTCTGTCTCTCTCTCTTTTTCTATCTTCCTTTCTTATTTTTTTGTGCTAGGACTCCCTTTCTATGCTCCTTGAACCAGATTACTTAAAAAAAAAGCAAAGGAGAAAATGAACTTTAATTCATTTTATATCAACAAATATTTACTGTGTGAATACCAAGTGCCAAGATGTTGGTGTGGTGGAGGAGATTCAGGGTTTGTTGTGAAATACATCATTTTGTTAACTTTGTTGAGGGTATGTTTGGCCAAGGCTGGGGGGCAAGGGCAAGACTGGAGGTGGCAATGTTTCACTGCTCTGTAACTCAGAAATACTTTAAATCTCTCTATGTCTTCGTCACTTCATGTGTATAGTAGGAATAATAAGTACCTATCTTGTAGGTTTGTTGGGAAATCATTTACTTATAAAGCCTTAAAAATATGGCCTATTGATTCAAGGTTGGAGCAGCTTGAAATGTCTTCAGGAACTGAAAGTGAGATATACTCAGAAAAAATGATGGGGTGTGGGCTGTCCAAAGAGACATAGAGCCAGCTTGAAGGGGCTTTTATTGATCAAATCTGGGATAATTTTGGGCAAATGAGGAAGTAATAGACTATTATTTACTGAAAAAAATAAGAATCTGAGTCTATAATGTATAAATAAATAATCTAGAAGAGAAAACTCTTACATAGTGTAGTATGCACACTAATAATTATCGAAAGAATGATGAAGCTTTTTTTTAATCACCATTTTGCAACCATCAAAAAAAAAATGAATTTAGGCTTGAGCCATCAGTAGTTGCTAAATTTAGTGGAGAAAAGTTGATGAAGAATGGAATATTTATATATCAAGTTATCTCATTAGAAATTACTTGTGACAAAAGGAAAAATATTAATTATATAGTGAAAAAACAGATAGCACCTTAACCAAGCGATCAAAACTAGAGGTGATGTGCCTCCAGTGTTACACCATGAAAAGAGAACACATTTCATTTAGTAGTTCAGCCCCAAGTGCACAAACTGAATGGAGTCATGTGACATATCACAGAAACCCATACTGAGAGACACTCTACAAAATAACTAGCCTGTATGCTTCAGAAGAAAGATCAAGTAACTGTTCCTCATTAAGGGAAACTAAAGAGGCATGACGACTGTGATCTGTGATCCTGGATGAGATTCTGTACTGAAAAAATTTGCTGTAAAGGACATATTGGAGCAAAAGATAAATTTGGAATGTGGACTCTCAATTAGATAAATGTGGCATATCAAGGTCAAATTTTCTCAGTTTGATAGCTGTAGCATCATTATGTAAGAAAATAACACTGCAGTGTAAATGGGAAAAGTAGCATGATCTATGCAACCAACTCTTAACTTGTTTAGGGGAAATATGGAGAGGAGGAGAAAGTGGATGCTAAAGTAAATGTTACAAACAAATAAAAATTGGTGAATTTGTCAAAGAAACACACAGGAGTTGGGCATACCTCTTGAAACTTTTCTGTATGTTTGAAGTTAGTTTAAAATAAAAAGTTTTAAAATGAATATTAAAAAGTTCCTGACCTATTGAAAACTGTCAAGAAAGTTCATCATCGTCATCATCATCATCATCACCATCATCACTACCATCACCAGCATCAGCTGGGAAATTCTTGTAGTGATCGAAGTAAGAAGTGATGGAGCAGTAAGCAGAGGGACACACCTGTAATCCCTGCTACTCAGAGGCTGAGACGGGAGGATCACAAGTTCAAGGCCAGCCTGGGCAACTCCATGAAACCCTGCTGCAAAATCACAAACAAAAAAGGGCAGGGGATGTAGCTCAGTGGTAGAGTGCCCTGGGCTGCTCAATCTCCAGTACACACACACACACACAATGATGGAGGACCTCATCTCAGGTACCAGGTGTTCAAATTAAGGATAGAAGAGACAGGTAATATTCAAACTAGCTATACCAGAAATTCTAGCAGTGATGCAGGGAATGTTCCATGACAAGGCATGCCATTTGATGTATTACCTCAATCCACACAGCCCATGGACAATGCTTGCTGTGTAGAATGAACTTTCCATGGTGATTTTCTGTCGTGTGTGTGATAGGCAGCACACTGTCCCATTCAGCTATGGGGGGTTGGCGCCTATGCCCTGTGGAACCTCTGTAGAGGCAGTAGTAGATTGTAAAGACAAGTTTATTTTCAGATAATAAAAAATTGTTTCCTCCCATTTGCTTTTTCATTCTCTTAGGGAGAAAGGTGAGTGAGAGGAGGAGGTGGAGAAAAGGAGAACCATGAAAACCGTTAAGGAAGCAAATCAGATGGATGTTCTAGAAGGCATCTCTGTCCTCCGTTCTGCAGCCTTCTTTCTGCATGCCAGCCATGCAGCCTCCAGTTGTTTGTCTAAATCCAACTCATTTTCCAGATTAGAAGGTGGCGAGGTAGCTCACTCTCTCTTTGAAGTTTACTCTAAAGAGTCCTGTGGTTCAGTATGAACATATCAACTCACTTGTGTCTGGAAAACTATACCCAGTTCAGGCAGCACACATAAGCATGAGTATGGATGGAGAGCTGGCAAATGGAATGTGCCAGCTCTGAAAAAACTTTATTAGTGGACTTAGGCCTATTAGAGCAAATAAAGTAAGTTCTGTCAGATTTACATGTTATTTACAACCTATTTTATTTTCAGTTTGTTGACACAATAAAGTCCAAGATGACTTTCTACCATTTAAAATCATTCCATCTTACAGATCCTCCACATATTTACAGTCATTCCACTGAACAACTCAATTAGTCATTCACTTTCCTTCTCTGGTGACTTTGCTTATCCTATCATTTATATCAGGAATGTATTATTTTACTACTGGACCAAACTTGAGTCAACTCAAATGTCACCTATTCCAGGAAACCCTTCATGATACTGCCAAATATAATAGAAATATATTATTTCTCCTCTTGGTCTATAAAAAGTATTTCCCCATATATACATGAACGTTTTATCAGAAAATTTAATATAAATATGATAACCTTTATTAAGTTCCCTTTCAGTGTATTTTTTTTCTGTTTATATCTCAAAAAGACCTGAAGATAATCCTTCTCTTTTACTCTGTACAAAAATCAACTCAAGTGAATCAAAGACCTAAATCTAAGACCCAAAACTATGAAATTACTAGAAGAAACACAGGGGAAATACTTTCAGATATTGGTATAGGCAATAATCTTTTTGTATATGACCCGAAAAGCACAGGAAACAACAACAAAAAAGGTAACTGGATTACCTCAAATTAAAAGGCTTCTGCACAGCAAAGGAAATAATCAATAGAGTGAAGAGACAACCTCCAGAATGGGAGAAAATATTTGCAAACTATTTCTCTGACAGAGGATTTATATTCAAAATGTGTAAGGAAGTAAGAAACTTAACAATAAAAAGACAAGTAAACAAATTTTAAAATGGGCAAAGAATCTAGATAGACATGTATCAAAAGAGGAAATACAAATGACCAATAGATATATAAAAAAAATGCTCAGTATCAGTCGCCAGGGAAATGCAAATCCAAAACTAATATGAGATATTTCACCTCAGAGTGATGATTATCAATCAGTAAATAAATATATAAAAATGCTGGCATACACTATTGCTTGGATTGTAAATCAGTGCAACCATTATGGAGAACAATACAGAGGTTCCTCAATCTACCATATGATCCAGCTATCCCACTTCTGGGTATATATCTAAAGAAAATGAAATTAGCACACTAAAGAGATACCTGCCTCCCTATGTTTATTGTGGTACTATATACAATAGATGAGACGTGGAATCAAGCTGTGTGCCCATTGATTGATGAATGGACAAAGAAAATGTGGTATGTACATGCAATGAAGTACTCGGCCATAAAGAAGAGTAAAATCCTGTTATTTTCAGTAAGATGACAGGAATTGCAGGACAGTTAAGTGAAATAAGTTAAGCGAAATAAGCCAGACACAGAGAGACAAGTACCACATGTTCTCTTTCACATGTGGAAGTTAAAAAAAAAAAAAAAAAAAAAAAGTAGACCTGAATGTAGAATGGCGATTACTAGAGGCTGGAAAGAGGGGGTGAATAAAGGGAGGCTTTATTTAATGGTTTGGATCAGTGCATGCTGCATGTATATACTAGAATACCACACAGAACTCCCTCAATATGTATAATTAATACATGTTAATCAAAACATTTAAAAAGATCCTATCAAAAAATACCGGACTGGGAATATAGCTCAGTGGTAATGTGCTTGCCTATCATAATGCCTGAACCCTGATTTTGATTCCCCAATACAGAGAAAAAAATGTTTAAATACTACTAACTATTTGAATTATAAAATCAAGATTATCTCAAATGATTTAAATGTCAGATTTTCACTCCCATTTAACGTCAAACTATTCCATAACATTCACACTAAATCAGATTTTTAAATGCAGATATCAAGGGACAAATGGCAAGTTATAGTACAAAATCTCTCTTCTTACTGAGACAGTATTTTCATAGACCATTTACATATCTTTGAAACTCACTATTTGTACCTTAACCTCATCCTAAATGCCCATTCTCTCCCTCCCTAAATGCCCACTGACCTCCTTAAAATTTCTATCTCAAAAGGCATTTTCCATATTCCCTTCTATCATTTCTTATAATTACTTTACTAAAATATGGAACATCTTTAGCCTTGACAGTGACAGTATTATTAATCACATCTGTTTGAGTTTTGCACACTAGCTTCAATAGTACACCACAATGTATCCATATTCCATTCTATTACTTTTGTGGATTTTTTAAAAAATCAGAGCACCTATATTAATTTATCCTTTTTGGGAACTTCTGTGATAATATAATATTTATCTGATAATAAATCATTTTATATTTTCTGAAAAAACAAACTAGAAATGGAAATATTGTCTAGTGAGAAAGTGATTGGATGTTTGTTAGCATGTTCTTGCATGTTTCTCATTCAAGGAAGCATGAGATTAAAGATACTATTAACTATTTGGAAAGCCAGTGCAAAATTGCATAAACAAAATAGGGAATCTAATATTGATGGGTATTACTTTAGAAACATAGGATCCTTTTAAGAGTTTTAGTTTTTCTGTCATATTGGTAGAGATATTGCTGTTTCTGTGCAAAAGACTTCATTGTTGAATTAGTTGCCTTTTCTTTCAGAAATTATTATCTTTCCAACTCTTTCTTTGGGGACAAATGGTCAACTGAGTGGCATCATTAATAGAAGCATCAATTTTAGAAGCTCTCCTTCTGGAAGTGGATTAAGAAGGAGGTGTAACCCAGACTTGAAGATGCCCACTGATAATGAGGGTATTTGAGTGATGGTAATTGGCAAGGAGAAAGACTTTAAAGATCTATCTAGAGACCAACCCTCACACACCAGGCATACTGCCAGATAAAGACTAAAAACAGCACGTAAGATAGTAAGAAAAATATGCTCCTTGGTTTCTTCATTGCCATAAAAGTCATTGAGAAGGGCTTAAAAGATATGCCCTCCCCAAATGGTAACCTTACACTTCCTGTTCTCCTATTTGAGTGAAGCTTATGCCATTAGGGAATGGGAACAAGGAATGTCATCTTTAACAAAGTACAATCCTCTGGTTTATCTACTTATAGTCAAGAAAAGGAACAGTAAGTAAGATTGCAGAAGGGTCATTTAAGTTCAACACTCTTCTTAGAACCAGATCAGTAACTCAGCAATGTCTTTTCAGTCCTTTATGCTGAAATATGGACCTCTTTTACTTTGACAATGACAGTATTATTAATCGTGTACACTTGAGATTTGCACAACAACACTAGATTTGGTGGTGCCCACCAAACTTACAGAATGTGCCCACAGCTTTCTACTCCAGGAAATGTCCATCAATTTGATGATTAATATCAGTTTGATGTGGATACCTTTGTGAGCAGGATCTTTAGGATGAGACAAGCCAACCCACACCCCAGGATTGTTTTGCAGTTACCAGAGTCTAAGACAATGCATAAATTACATCTGTTCTACTCAGTGAATAAATCAGTTAAACTGGTTACTTAACTGATCAACAACCCATTTGATACACTGTAAACTGAAATCCTGGAGGAAATTGGAAGAAACAAAATTGTGCTGTCTCCTACATTGCTTGAGTTTGACTGTGTTTCTCTTTCTGTAAAATGGGTGTATTAATATTTTGTCCAGTTGGGTCGTGGTAAAGATTAGAACTAATTCCTGGAAAATATATGACATATAGGAGATAATACATGGTTTCTGCAGTTTATTATTATTATTTGTTAAAATTTCAAGTTATGTTGAAGAAATTAAGCAATTCGTTACTGATCTATGTGGACTGAAGAAAACCCTCTAGTACAGTTTTATTTAATTAACTGAAGGATAATGGCAAGAGAACGTTAAAGATAGATTAATTCAAGTTGTTGAGTAGCTTAACTAGCAAGCTGACCATTTATTTTAGTGTGTTGTTTATCTGTCTTCATGTTTAACATATATCCAAGTCTTTTAGTTTGAGCTGTTTTATGGAATTTTTTTTAATTAATAGCTGGTCTAACTGGCATGCTGCTAGTAGTAAAAACTGAGTAGGAGAATAATAGTGATTATTATTAGTAGAAGAATAATAGTTGGAGGAGTAAGGAGGCTGTTGTTTCTAGTTCAATGTTTTAGGAAATGGATTGCAAATGAAATAAAGGCAGTGCTCTCACATGGTGGAATGCCCTATACATTAAAAAGCCTGGCAGTGTAAAGATTGTAAGCAAAAAGGCAATAAATATGTCAAAAGAAACTTTAAAAATGGGGTTTTTCTGCAAGCCAAGAAAACTGCCAAGTAACTTGGAGGCTATATATGCACTAATGCATTTGTCTTCCTGACCTTCTGGTCTTGATTAGTTTCTCGATGCCATTGGCATCTGTAAGGTTACAATTTGGTGGAGATTCTGGACTGCAGTTGTGCTGTCAGGGGGTCATTCTTCCTAGTAATAAGGTAGCTAGTGGTCCCTGAGAGAGAGGAGAAACAATCAGGTCTTGAAAGCTGAAACATACTGAAGTCGAGAGTAGGTTGTTGGCAGGAACCCAGCTCCTCTTTCTCGGAGCGTTTGTCATCATCGCAACAAAGAAGAAAATGGTGGAATTTGCACAGATAGTCATAAAGCAGGTACCTAAATAACAAAGAGATGCAACTGACAAGCCACCAAGAACTGGAATCTCTTTGGGGACTATTTTTGAGAGCATTCTGTTTTTGCGTTTACCACACTATTGAATCACATGTGAAGGATGCAGGTCACATTAGAAAGAATCATGCTGCTGAATTTTGAAGCAAATTATTATCAAATGACTGTGCTTCAAAACATTTCTTAATTTCAATTTGAAGTGAAGTCATTTGAGTTTGAAGCATATGCCTTTCCTAAATGGTTGCCAAAAAAAAAAAAAAAAAAAAAGACAAGTTAATTTTTGCATGCACTATGTGAAAAACTGTTGATTCAAGATGTGATGGAAAAGTTTAAATCCTGACAGTAAAGATTTATTTACTGCAGCCTGGAGTGACCTACACTCATTGCTACTAGTGAGCTTTCACTTCATGAAGCCAAAGGTAAACTCGAATAATTGTTAGAGTCAGTCCAAACGAAAATTGTGACTACCTTGTGAATTGTATCTATCACTTAATCGTAAATTAAAATGTTTATAACTTAATAGCAAATAATTTAAAAATAGAGAATACATGTTAACATGTAACAGTAAGTTAGATCCTACAAATCATCTGTCAAATAATGTTTGAGGAGAATCTATCTCCATCCATGTGCAATTCGGCTTCATGGACTGACTACACATGCATTACATTTTCATCTGCATATGTTCTCCAAGTTACACTTTGGGCCTTATTTGTCCTATCTTGGGGGTAAAGTTTGGATTATTTCTTTCACATTTTATTTTATTGTTTTTCTTGATGACTAATACATTCACATGGTAAGAAACACAAACAATATAAAGGACATACCATAAAGATAAGACTTCCTTCCATTCCTACCCTGCAATGATATTTCCTCTTTCTGTCAGTCATTGGTCATTTTTAATATAGGATTCTGAATGTATTTTATTTATCTGTTTTTACATATATATATATATGAATGTATATTTTTGTAATCACTATCACTTTTTCTTCTTAAAATAGCAGCATATGTGGGGTCATAATGGGTAACAGCACACTCAAACTTGGGAGAATAGTTTCTTTACAAAGAAATTATCAACAAATATGTTATTATATAAGGGAACCTCAAGAGAATAGTTTCACGACCCAATGTGGTAGCAGTGTTGCTGTTAGACCTATAGCTCAAAAAAAGTGGTGGGGAATGTGAGAGGTGATGTGAATTTGGAAGGAAGAAGTCACGCAGGAGAACAGCGATACAGTCAGCACAAGCCGGGGTGAGCGAACACCCTGACCTCTCTCTCTTCTCCTCTGGTCCCATGAAGGAGCTCCCACTGGCTGAACTACCCTGCATCAAGAGAACCTGGAAACCCAGAAAGGTAGTCCACATGAATTGGTTTCAAAGGGGAAGTAACAGAGAAGGGCAGAGAGTGGGTAAGATTAAGTGACTGGAAGAAATCTGCCATTCACTGTCTGCTCCTTACATTTTACAGTTAACAATTTATGTTGGAGATTATTCCATGCAGCAGTATGGAGAGATCTCCCCCCATTCTTTTGAAGGAGGGACTCTATTGCATGGATGAAACATAATTTATTTAATTGGTTTTCTATTGCTAAACATTTAGATTGATCTCCTGTCTTTTGTGAACACAAACACTGCAATAAATATGCTTGTACATATGTCTTCATGCATATGGGTGCTATATCTGTTGTATAATTTCTAAAATAGGATTGCTTTTTCATTAATTTAGAAGGTCAAAGTGAATTTTTAGTGCTTATGTATCCCAACAGAAAAGAAAATGGAATTACTCTCACATTTGGGTATAAAATTATCAAAAATTGGTTGTGAGTTCTATTGTCCCCAAATCCAAATTGCTTATTGCTTAAAAATCTAAATGTTTTAAAATTTTTAGAATAGTAGGATTATGGAGAAGTTAAGAAAAGAGTAGGCACTCAGGAGCTGATGAACCTGTGCTATTATCCTGGCTCTGATGACAATGGATGTATTTTATAATCTCTCTATGCTCAGTTTCCTTCTCTGTAAAATGGGTGTACTAATAATAGTAGTAGCTACCTCAAAGGGCTTTGGGGAAGCCTCAATGAAATGATGTACATAGATTGCTAGACTAGTGCCAATCATTCTATGAAGATTTTGCTGTTACTGCTTTGCAATTAGTATTCTTTAAAAACTGCCTCTCTCACCACCATTTGTGTAGTCTTCTAGGCAAACCTCACTCAGATCTTGCAAATATCTGCTCTTTCAATTTCACTTTTCTCTGTACATCTATTTGCTTCACTTTTCTCTGTGCATCCATTTGCTTCATTTTTTTCAAGATTGTTTCAAGTTTATTTCTTCCAAGTAACCCTTTCAAGCTGGCCCTAATCTTCCTTGATATTCCAAGACTGTGTCTATCAGAATTTCTTCATATGATATGTTTATTAATATACTATGTTATACTATAATATATATTGATGGAAAAAACACAAGAACAACTACTCTGGTGAGTGGTTTTGAGTCTACTCTAGATCACACCAATGATTGACCCAGCTCTTTGTTGATCTCGGCTGTAGTATAAAATTGTGCTTATTTAAAAAGCATACCTCCCAAAGTTCTCAGTTATTTTTTTAATCATTGTTACTTACCAACTTATTTTATCTTTATAGAATCTGCTTATTTATCTAAATTCCCCTTTATCCTATTATATTTTCAGCCTTCACCAACTTAGGGTAATGATTCATAGGAAACTACTAATTCCTTTTATTTATCCCCAAATTAAATTTTCCATACTTCAAGGGTTATGTCCTAATTCTGGATTTCCACTTTTGATGCAAAATTCTTGTTTACCCTATCAAGGCTGCAAGAGTTTGCAAACTTGTATCATCTACTCTTCAATCATTTCCAGATTCATCCTAAAAGTAGGACTAAATAAAATTCAGATGGGCAGAGAAAACAACTTCCTTATATTAGCTCTCTTAATACTTACTTGAAGTCTACTCCGGTTTATTTCCTAATCTGATCCAATAATTTTCTAGTACCTTTGGGTACTAGTCCTTAATATCTAGGGAAAAAAATGCTTCGTTTCTCAGAAATTTCAGTTTCTCTCCCTCTGTACCATCTTCTCTCCAAGATGGTGTCTTGGTTTTGGGAAAGAGAAACTTTGAACTTCTGTAGGAGGGAAACAAGATGAATACTGATTTCATTGCCTCTGTTTACTCACTAGGCTGGCTTTTGTGGCTGAAGTCTACAGCTGTTATGATACATAAGCTGGATTCTCTTTCATAGGCTGGGAACCACTGGTGCTTTCTGGCCTATTTGTGCTTCCCTACCCTCTAGTCAGCCCCTCTCAGGAACATCCATGCTCTCTCCAGTCAGCTTCTGCCACATGGTTAGCCTTTTCATGATGTATCCTTGGAGGGCCCACTGTCTTCACACCAAGTTAGCTTCCTAAGTGAGCACGAGCTACACCATCTGGCTGCCCAAGGACACCATTCTGCCTCTGAGGTGTCCCTCATTAGTATAGGACCCTTTTCCTCTTTTGGTATTTTCCTCTGTTTATATGTGTATATTGGAAGACACCTTTCTCTGAAAGCTCACCTCCAAATTGGGGCAGGGGTGCAACGGAGAGAAAGCGAACAACAGTGATATCTTCCTTCCTCTTCTTTTCTTCTTCATTTTCCCCCATAACACCCAAGGTCTAAAAGGAGTAGATCACCCTATTATTCTCTTTCTTTCTTTTTGTTTTTCAAATGTGGTTGGTACTGGGAATTGAATCCCGAAATGCTCTACCACTGAGTTACATCCCAGTCCTTTTTATTTTTTATTTTGAGATAGAATTTCCCTAGGCTGGCTTTGAATTTGTAATCCTCCTGCCTCAGCCTCCCAAGTTGCTGTGATTACAGGTATACACCACTGTGATCAGTTGTGGTTATTATAATATTAAGGGAAAAAATAATAATTTAGAGATTCCTCTCTCACAGCAATGGCTTTTTGTAAACCATTATAAGACAATTTTATTGCTATTTTGTTACTGACATTTTTTTTCCACCCTGGGGACTGAAGTCAGGAGTGCTCTGCCACTAACTTACATCTCCAGTCACCACCACCCCACCTCCTTTGTTAAATCTTGAGATAGGATCTTGCTAAATTATTTAGGTAGGCCTCAAACTTGAGATCCTCTTACAGGCTTGCCTCACGGCATCTGACACATTAATATTTCGTTGGTACAAAATGACATTGGAAATGTCAGAATCTGAATAATTTGGATCCTTCTATAATAATCCTACTTCTCTTTTACAGTCACATCATTATTTCTTCTTCTTTTTCCTTACCAGGTATTTTTTGTTTGGTGCCTGGGGTGGCTGGGAATGTCAACCAGGGAGGAGGTTATGAATTTAGCATAAACTAAAGAAACAAAACTGACCATATTACCTGAATCAATTGGCCTATTTGGTAATACTTACATTCCTTATAGCAAATTAGGTGAGTCTACTCTTAGATCTTCAGGGATAATCATTCAGTATCTCACCTCTGCATCTTTTTCAAGTTTCAACTTTTCTTTCCTTCTAAGGTACAATGACTACACAGCAGAACAATTTTCCTAGTGCAGAAGAATCATATCAAGCCAAGGTTCAGAGAAGTAATGATGTCTTACTTTCTCCTTACAATAATGATATATGCATCCTACTTGCTGTGGTTCCCTATAACTGATAACTGCCACCAAACACGTGAGAACTCAAAGTTGCTACTTCACCATGGGAGGTTGGTGGACAGCAACATGGTTGGTGGTCATGGTTAGGTGCTAGGCCAAGAAAGAAAGGTGGAGGCTGGCAAGTTCTCTTGTTTACTCTGAAACTCTCAGCAAATTATATGAGGCTGAAGATGGAACTAGACAATGCTTGCTAACAGTTGATATAAAATCAACATTGCACAGTTTTCTTCAGATTCCAGATTGATTAATCAATTGAAATAATAACTCCATAGAGTCAACCTTATGACAAGAATATCAGAAGTATAAAGAAGAAACAATACTGTGCCTTCACATTAGCAAGCAAAGTGTTTGAATTTTTTGTTATTTGCTCATTCCTATCTGTGTTTGTTACATCATTTAGAATAGATAAAATCACATGAAAGTAACATTTTCAACATTATTTGGGGTTCTCATAATATGTTTATGCCCTAATTAAAGACAACTTGACCTCGTAAGATTTTCGAAAAAAAAATTCCCTGAGAAGGATGTAAGATTTGTTTATAAGATGATTGAACTTGTGGTTACTAGTTACTAAGTTGATTATTTTTTTTGTACATTTGTATGAATTCATAATAATGTAGGTTTTTTTGTTTTTGTTTTTTGTTTTTTTGGTGCTGCTGGGGATTGAACCCAGGGCCTTGGGCTTGCTACCAACTGAGCTATATCCCCAGCCTAGAATTTCTTTGACTTATTTGTATTAGTCCAAAAAGATAAATGAATGAAGATAACTAATGTTCTTCAGTTCTTAGTTGTGAGGATTATGGCCCAGGAGGGAGAGTGCAGGTAACTATCTGGAACAAAGAGGCCACTGATGAAATGATGAAAGTCAGGCATTGTCTAGAAACTGAAAAGAATTTTCTCAATGCTGTTGTCTCTCTAATTGACATAGGACAACTCAGCTTGGAAGACTCCCTTTAAAGAGCTCTTGCCTTGGCCCAGAGACACAGTCCCTGTCAGGGAAGAAAATAAATGTGACTTTTGGCATAAAGGTCTAGGCAGGGGAAAAGTATGAATCAGTGACTTAGGACATCACACACCAGGGCTCTAATTCTCTCTCCTTTCTCTTTATCTATTGTCCTTCCCAATTCTGATCATTAGAAGAAAACAAAGTCAGAGTAGTGCTTCTAGTAATGTATTCTAGAAGAATACTGGGTTGATATTTTAAGATTCTGTGATAATCGTTCTGGCTTCTCCCTCAAGAACAATGATTTTAGTTAAGAATGTTCTTTCAGGGTTCAATTGAGTAAATAATAATGTCTGGTAAAACACTTAAGTCTCTTACATCAAGAGTTTAATTGACTAGTGTTAGAAAAATTGCATTTTTTCATATTAAGAATTTGGCACTGGGTACAGTGGTGCAAACCTATAATCCCAGGTACTTGGGAGGCTGAGGCAGAAGGATTGCAAGTTTGAGGCCAGCCTCAGCAACTTAGCAAGGTCCTATCTCAGAAAAAAGAAAAATAATTCCATGAAGTTGCTGGTTTTTTGTTTGTTTTCAAACTTCTGTCATTTAGTCATTATATCATATCATTGCCAGTCTTACCTAACAGCCTCAATGATAATCATCCTTGAAAATTTTCTGACTCTTTTTTGCCACTTGCTTTTTGAATTTTATGTTTATTTGAAGGATAATCAGTGTTATATAATATTGGGTTTGCTGATCCATGAACATGGTAGATCTTCCATCTATTACTATCTTCCTATATGTCCTTAATAATATCTTCATAATTTTCTCCATAAAGGTTTGCATGCTTGAATAACTTATTTACAATTTTCTTTTTTCTTTGTTGCTATAAAATTTGGAATGTTTCTGACTTTTAAAATCAATATTATTGGTGTGTAATTTTCATATAACAAAATGTATTCATTTTAAGGTGAGCATTTGATGAGTTTTAACAAGGGTATACAGCTATGTGACTGCCACTCAAATTATACTACAATTTTTCATGCTTATTGTTAGTCAGTAACAACCTCTACCCCAGCCTCAGGCAAGGGTTGGTCTTCTTATTGTCATTTTGGATTTGTTTTCCCACTTGTAGAATTTCATATAAATAAAATCATAGCGTTCATTCTCTTGTTTCTGACTATTTTGCTTAACAAAATGATTTTTGAAATTTATTAATGTAATTGTGTAAGTAGCTCATTGCTTTTTATTGCTGAGTAATATTCATTGTATAGTTATACCACAATCCACTTAACTGTTGATGGAAATTTGAGTGGTTCTAGTTTAGGTCTATTAAGAATAAAGCTACTATGAACATTTGTGTACAAAACTCTTTTGGACATCTGGCCCTAATTTTAAATCCAGAGCAAGAGCATATAAACAATCATTAATGTGGAACAGACCTTGGTTCAACATCAAAATGTGCTTTGGTATAATTTTTTGGTTTGTTTTTACTCTGCTTTGGGTTTACTGAGTTTTTTGGACCTCCAAGTTTACAATTTTCAACAAGTTTGGAAAAATTTTAGCCAAATATTTTTTTCTGCTTCCCTCTTTATTCTCTTAGGATCTCCAGTATACTATCTATATGTTAGATAATCTGCAATTGTCATACAGGTTCTTGAGGCCCCTTTTTAAAATTTTCAACTTCTTTTCCTCTGTGCCTTAATTTACATAACTTTTATTCTATTTTCTTCAAGCTTACTGATAGGTATTTTCTCCTAGAATGTGTAATCCAGTGGGTTTTTAATTTTAGACACTGAAGTTTTCATCTCTAGAAATTGTTCCTTTAAAAAAAAAATTCATCCTCTCATCATGGCCATGCTTTTCTTTAAATCCTTGAACATGTGTATAATAGCTGCTTCTAAGTTCTTATTTGCTAATTCCATTGTCACTCCATTTCTGGGTTGCTTTTCTTGTATTCATGTTTGATTTTTTTGTGTGTGACATATTTTTCTGCTTATTTGTGCCTAGTCATTTTTTTATTGGATGCTAGATATTGTGAATGTTATACTCAATAGAGCATCTGGGTTTTGATGTTTTTCCTTAAAGGATGATGATTTTTTATTTTGGCAAGTACTTAATTTACTTATAGAAACAGCTTGATTTTTGTTTCAGTTGTGTTTGTGTTGTTTTACATGATGATGGAATTTACTTTGACATAATTATAAAAGCATGGAATATAATTTATTCTAATTCAGTCCCCAGTATTTCTCCTTCTCCTTCCCTTCTCCCTCCCCATGTTCCTTTCCCTCTACTCTACTGATCTTTCTGCTATTTACTTAGTTTTGTTTTTTAATTAGTGTTTTGTGAACATACATCGGCAAGATTCATTGTGGTACAACATAGGAATGTTATGCTAGATTCATTCTACTGTCTGTCCCTATCCCATCTCTCCTCCCTTCTCTTCATTCCCTTTTGTCTACTCCACTGATCTTTCTTCTATTTTTTTAACCCACCCCCACCTTATTTTGGATATATCAGAGAAAACATTCAACCTTTGGCTTTTGGGGCCTGGCTTATTTCACTTAGCATGATAGCCTCCAGTTCCATCCATTTACTGGCAAATGTCATAAAGTCATTCTTTATGGCTGAGTAATACTCCATTGTGTATAAATACCACACTTTCTTAATCCATTCATTTGTTGAAGGGCACCTAGTTTGTCTCTATAGCTTTGCTATTGTGAATAGAGCAGCTATAAACATTGATGTGACTGCATCACTGTAGCACACTGATTTAAAATCCTTTGGATATCTATATATCTGGGTCAAATGGTGGCTCTATTCCCAGGTTTTTGAGAAGCCAGTACACTGCTTTCCAGAGTTGCACCAATTTACAATCCCTCCAACAATGTATGAGTGTACCATTTCCTCCATATCCTCACCAACATTTATTGTTACTTTTATTCTTGATAATTGCCACTCTGTTGGAGGGAGATGAAATCTCAGTGTAGTTTTTATTTGCATCCCTAATTGCTAGAGATGTTGAACATTTTTTCACATATTTTTTGCCCATTCGTATTTCTTCTTTTGATAAGTGACTGTTTAGTTCCATTGCCCATTTATTGATTGGGTTATTTGTTTTCAGTTTTGTTTTTAATCATTGTTAGAGTAGGTGTAGTGCATTTCTTACTCTAGGGCTAATTAAACCTACTGCTAAGAATTATCCTGTGGGGTCTCTAATGAATGAGCAAGGTGTTCAAAAACACCTCTCCACTTTGGTCAAAACTCAATTGTCTTCCAACCCTTTGTGAACTCTGGGAATTGTTCAGTTGATAGTGTTCTGGTAGTTGTTCTTTGCTTAACCTCAGGGATTCTCATTCTATATATGTGAATAGAATGGTATTTATCCAAGACCAGGTACTACTGCTCTGCTTGTGGTCACAATAGTAGTATTAGTCCTTTGGGTTGGTTTTCTTTTCCACAGTTGTTTAAGCTAAGTCTTATTTTCAAGGTTTATTGGGTGGTAACAGAGTATCCTTAGCTTATGGCTATTGCTTCCCACTAATGATTAAAGACTCTTCCAAGTAATCTGTGAAATGCACCATTGTTTTGCATTTTCCAGGATGGCTGCTGATACAGCAATTACTTGTTTCTGGCCCTGTGTGAGCACCCTCTCATTCCTTCTAATCTTTCTGATGGGCTTTTTCCCGGCCTCAACTAGTTTCCACACATCTGTACTTGACTTAATGCATCAGGGTATCCTATATATTTATTTTACCTTAAGCAATAAAATAAATTATTTTCTCAAAGATTTATTAGAAGAGTATTTAATAAGCCTTTGGAGAGTTTGTATTATATTTGATTTAAAGCCAAATTAATGTAAATTATTTCCATTTGATGACTTATAAAATTCTTCCAAAAATGGGGTTGAATACTGCTTGAAGTCCTCAGGGCATCTGGATAGATAAATGCAATGATCATTCAGTATCTTGAGTCAATCTGGTTAGTGACTAACCACTTTTTCTAATAGAATTCTTGAATTTCACTCTGGTCAACCTTTCCTTGTGCCCAACTATAAAAAGTCTGGTTAATGTGCTAATAATACTAGAGAGCTCTTTCTGCCTTTTTCTGACAAATTGCTTAGCACAATAAGAGCAGTTCCCTTTAGACTGGCAGCAAGAAATAGTGCTTTCTGTTCCTCAGTCCAATGGTTCATTTGGCTTATTATTTTAAATTGGGCATAATAAGATTCCCAGGATGATTTTCCTTCAGCGTTGACTGGTTTCTGCATTGGCTGATTACACAAATTGACCATATTGCCACTTGTTTCTGGTTCTTGGGGCTAGAAACTTGATTCAGGATTCCATGATGGAAAGGAATATTGCACCATGGCTTACAAGAGAATTTCTTTGCTTTATGGCTAAAGAGGAATATGAGAAAGTTGCCAGAAATTTTCTTGTTTTCCTATTACTAAAACAACTCTATAAAAAAAAAAAAAGGAAAAAACCACAACTCTATAAATAGAAGGAAGGTCAATAGAGTAGAGGAAGAGGATCAAGGAAAGGGGGGATGTGAGGGAAGGGGATAATATTGGGACTGAAATGGAGAAAACCATGTTATACACATTTATGAGTACATCAAGATGAACCCCACTATTACATATAATGATAATGCACTAAAAATAAAAGTAAACAATATGCTGATAATCAATGCCTCAACCCTATTCAACTGTTACTTTGCTTCTGCATTGTGAGCTTACTGATAAAGTATGTTTGTGTTGTTTTATTTTTTAAGCAGAAGAGCTTTGAACATACAAATTTTCTTTCACAAATCTTGTTTGACATCTGCCATTTAATCTGAGAATTTTAGATTTATTCTATATCATTTACTATGTTAAATTGATTTGAAGTCACTTGAATTTCTTTAGCTCCTGAGAATCTATATCAATCTTGGATATAATAAACTGAGAACATTTTAATCATTTACTCTGCCCATTCATATGTGTACACTGAACTATATATGATTTAATGTATATATATGATTTCATAGTTTATTGGGAGAGTTCAGTTGCAGAGAGGGCATTTGATATATCTCCATTCTCTCTGCCCTTTTCCCAGAAGATTGTTTCACTGAAGCATGATGGAAAGTGACATGTAGGGCATATGCCTTTATTGCAGCAAATAATATAGAATAAGTATAAGAGGTTCTTATGACATAAAAGGCAGACTTCTCTTGAATATTTTCTAGTACAACTTCCATGGTGTTTATGACCTTTTTGTTGTTCTGCTTTTAACTCATGTAAGATAACATGTTTTGTGTGTGTGTGTGTGTGTATGTGTTTTGTTGTTGTTGTTGTTTTTATTTTTTAGTTTTTGGTACTGGGAATTGAACCCAGGGGCACTTCATTGCTGAGTTATATTCCTGGACTTTAATTTTTTTTTTTTTTTTTTTTTTTTTTTTTTTGAGACAAAGTCTCACTAGGCTGGCCTTGAACTTGTGATCCTCCTGACTGAACCTTCTGAGTAGCTGGGATTCAGGCATGTGCAATCACATTTGGCTCATGTAAGATAACTTCTACTGGGTAAAATGAACCATATCAGTGGTTGGTTTCAAATCATTAGATCATGTATTCACCAGTAATACCTTTTATACCCAGCTATCTTTAACTCTGATTATTAATCTTTTACAATCTACACTCACTTTTGAGTTCAGTTTCTTGTTCTTGGAAAGGTGATCCTTTAGAAATTAGTTAATTTCCTGGCTTACCAGAATATTTATATCAGCCTATTATGTCAATGCCTTGGTTCGTCTTCCACTGACCATCAAATGCTATAAAAAGTTAACAACATGATACAAAATAATGCAAGTTGACCATATGAAAAAAATTGCATATAGCTCAAAAGATGTATAACTTTAAAGCCCAGTGTGGTTGGACACACCTGTAATCCTAGTGATTGGGGAGGCTGAGGCAAGAAGATTGCAAGATAGAGACCAGCCTTGGCAACTTAATGAGGCTATTTCTCAAATAATAATAGATGTTGGCATGGATGTGGGGAAAAAGACACACTTCTACATTGCTGGTGGAGTTGCAAATTGGTGCAGCCACTCTGGAAAGCAGTACGGAGAATTCTAAGAAAACTTGGAATGGACCCACCTTTTGACCCAGTTATCCCACTCCTTGGTTTATACCCAAAGGACTTAAAATCAGCATACTGCAGTGATGCAGCCACATCAATATTTATAGCAGCTCAGTTCACAATAGCTAGATTGTGGAACCAACCTAGATGCTCTTCAACGGATGAAGGGATAAAGAAACTCTGGTATATATACACAATGGAATATTATTCAGCCATAAAGAAGAATAATATTATGGCATTTGCAAATAAATGGATGGAATTGGAGAATATCATACTAAGTGAAATAAGCCAAGCCCAAAAAACCAAAGGCCGAATGTTTTCCCTGATAAGTGGAGGATGATATATAATGGGGCTGGGGGTGGGGAATGAGAGAATAATTGGGGAACTTTAGAATATGTAGAAGAAAATGAAAGGGAGGGGGGTATGAAAAACAGTGGAATGAGACAAACATCATTGCCCTATGTACATGTATGATTACACAAATGGTATGAATCTGCATTGTGTACAACCATAGAAACAAAATTATGTACCCCATTTGTGTACAATGAATCAAAATGCAGTCTGTAAAAAATTAAAATCCAAATTAAAAAAAAAAGGGATAGAATGTAGTTCAGTGGTAAAGTGCCCCTTGGTTTAATCCCCAGTACAAAAAAAAATGTATAATTTTATGAAATTTTATAATTTTATGAAAATAATTTTGATGAACTGCGAAAATTACACTTTAAGTCATTATTCAACATAAAATGATCTGGTAGAGTTTATTTGACAACTAGAAAAGAAAAATTAGGAAGGATTACTAAACAGAGAATGTGATTATCAAAGATTTTAGTGACACCCTTGTGAAAACCAAGTGAAAAAAATATCAAATGTTTTCCAAGTAACAGTACAGTGCTATAGAAGTGAAATGTGAAATAATGAGTGTATTTTCTGTCTCACAATTTTATTAGGAAAATTAGAACAACAAACAAAAATCAATACTTGATTCAGTCTTCTTGATTCTAAGAAGTATTGAACTGAATTCTAATATATTTCATTACTAATACGATGAAATGCATTTGCTTTATCATCATTATCATCATCGTCATCATTTTGTGGTCCTGGGATCAAACCCAGGTCTCTGTACACTTAGTGTTCTACCACTGAGCTACCTCCCCAGACCCTTGTATTTTTGAGACAAGGTCATGTTCAGTTGCTGAGGCTGGTCTCAAATTTGTGATCCTCCTACCTCAGCCTCCTGAATAGCTGGGATTATAGGCGTGTGACATTGCACCTGGCTATCATAATTTTTACTTTATTTTAAAGAGAATTTTAAAGCAATCCCTTTGGGACTATTTATTGTGAAATTATGGTTTCATTTTTAAGCAGATTCACCAGTAGATGCTTTTGCAGGTAGCACTCAACCTGTGTAATGAAGTGACCCACTTTCCTTTTCTCTTTTATCTTCCTCAACTCTCCACCTCTCTTTTAGCTCCTTGCTTTCCCTACTTCTGTTCTTGCTATTTCTTGGTTTTCTTCCTTCTCTTTCATTACCATTTCTTCTTTGGTGAAGCCACAGCTCCTAGAAAACCAGACAGATGAGTGTGAGCCACTCTCCTCAAATGCTTGTTAACCTGTTGACTTCTTTCAGATTTCACTTTACTATGAATTATAGAAAAACAAATGTATACATTTATGCTTCTTTTCTTATTTCTAACCATTTCAAACAAGTAAGTTTATCTTCTCACAGCTGCTTTGTTTTTACGTAATCTTAGAAAAATCACCACAGTAATAATTAGCTAGCCTTCCTTGAGGAGAATCTGGGTGGAAAGTTAACAGATTTTTGAGTAAGCAAAGTGCTTTCAGAGAAAGGGTTTGATTTTTTTTTTATGGAGAAAGTCACATGATCCCTTTGGAGAAGCAACCTCCACTTTTGCACATGGTAAATGCTCAATAAATATCTGTAGATCAGCTAATTGGCAAATAAGAGTCTAGTCCTGGGGCTGAGTGTTTTATTGTCAAGTCACATCTAGAGTTGAGTCATGAAACATCCTGGAGACAGTGCACACTCTTACTGCCTTTGTTGATTGGTGCTGAGGGTATTTTATTTGCTGTATGGATCAGTGCTCCTCAACTACACAGGGAGCTTTAAATCTTGATACTCAGATTATACTCCAGACAAATACCAACGAATATTAGTATTTATAAAGCTTTCTTGGTGATTCTACTGTATAGCCAGGTTTGAAACACCATCTTATATGATGATACCTTTTAGTACTTTCTTTAAAGTGGACCCTTCATGGTTTCTGGGGCTCAAATAATTCTTTTAACTTTCTATAGCAAACAGCAACACTGGTGATATGATTCTTATGGAGAGGTGTTATCCTTTGGATCTGGAATGTCCCCAAAAGGCTCAATCCCCAGTGCAGCAATGTTAGAGGTGGGGCTTTGGGGAAGTGATTGGATTATGACAACTCCAACCTCATCAATATCAACTGATAGATTCATAGCTGAATGGACTATTGGGAAGTGGTAAGAAATGGTAGTTGGGTAGTGCCCCAACTATATTTTATATAAGATTATATCTTATGCTTGGTCCGTTTCTTTTTCTTTCTGCCTTTTGGCAGCTGCTATGAAATGATCAGCCTCCTCTGCCACACCCTTCTGCTATGATATTCTGCCTTACCTCAGGCCCAAAGTAATGAAGGCAGCCGACCATGGGCTGAGACCTCTAAAACCAGGAGCCCAAATAAATCTTTCAGCCTTCAAGTTGTCTTTCTCAGGATTTTGTCACATTGATGAAAATCTGACTGACACAAGAGATTCACAACTGTCTCCGGATTATGGCAAAGCAGAGATCTCAGCCTAAATGCTCTCATTTATTGAACTGAGCATTGGGGTCAGGGGAAGGAAGGCTCTCCCACCAAGGACAGCCTTTTTCATGTACACACTTTTCAGGCAGACCTGCCATGACTCCTGATCTTCTTTTAGGCAGACATCCTTTTTAAAGACAATATTCTCCTGGCTCAGAGATTGACTGAGCAACATCTCTCAAGTGGTTCTCTTTCTCCTAGATTCCTTCTCAGTGTCAGGCTCTCTTCCTGAGATGTGCCTTCTTCCCTGCAACTCTAATTTTGGGGTGTGTTAAGCAATACAAAGTATTCTCAAAACATCACTCCTACCCTCAACTATGGTTAAATATGAATCTATGAAACAAATCAAGTGTACAAAGCTTCTACCCTGGCAAGAAGCCTACAATTTATACAGTGCACATTGCAAAAAACATTCGCTAGGATGTAATGTAAACATTGACTTACAAGCTTCGGTGTGCTCAGTGTTTGTGTTGTATAAGTAGCTTGTTGAAACTGAAGGGGAAAGAGATTTATCATCTTACTTATACAAGTCAGGCAATGTTCTGTGGGAAGAGGGATTTCAGGGACTCTCTAAGAGGGGAAGATGCAGGTATTTGGTCTTAATATGCAGGGAAATGAAGCAAGAGGATAATATTTGGAGAAAAGAGATTAATCTAATCAGGAAAGCCAAATGAATGTATTAAGAGACGGCATAGAATTGTAAACTATGTGTTATGTCACTACCAAGCAGAAGATAGTTGCACACTCTCTTATGTTTGTTCATTTAAGATAATATTTTGACATCAGAATACATACAGTTAACATACATTGAATGCTTAGCATATAGAGAACACATCATTCCTCAGGACAGTTCAATGTGGCAAGATGAGGCATTAAAAAGTTATGCCACTTGTCCAGTGTCACACAGTCAATCAGGAGCAAAGCCAGAATTCCACCTCAGTCTGGTTCTGGATGCCGTGAGCATTAAGTTGACTTTATTCTGTTCTTTAATGCTGTTGAGCATTAACTACTGAAATTTATCTATTTTACTTTCTTACAACCAAGATAAAAGTCTTGTGGACTGAGTCTCTTCATTCTACTGGGTTCATTTGAGATAAAAGATAATTACTAATGCCATTCACAGATGTTTATTCTACTGATCTGATATAATGAATGGAGAAATTCTGACAGAACATCAGAGTATCAATTAATTGATTTATTCACAAGTATATATTTTCCTGAACTGAAAATTAAATTCAGCTATTTAATTTTTTTTTATAAAATGAGAGAACTAATAATTGTTGGTTAATCCCATTTTACTTAATAACAGTTAAATTAAACTCAACTGGAAATTCTAAAGAGGAAAATGTACATGGTTAACAGAAATCTACAGTAGTGTGTAGAATGTTAGGAAACATACAAATTGATGGTAGGTCTTGGTGAAAGGCACTTTAAAACATGTAGCAAATGAGGGTGGACTTTCCAATAATTGGTTCAATAGACGCTTCAAAACCAGTTAAGTATCAAAGCTACAATTGAGGGAATGTCTTGGAAATTTAGAATACAGAGATCTACAGCGCTGGTGCAGCACCTGGCCTTTCATAGACATATTAAGTATTTGTTGAATGGAGATTTCAGAATAAATACCAATCACTGCCACACAGCAGAGGGAAAACAGGTTCCAACTTATCTTTATATTTGAACATTTTTTTTACTTCTATATTTTTCTCCCCAAAATGTGCATTGCTAATATCACTTGTGAGTTTTTACTGAATGGGGCAGAGTTAGCTACTTTAGATTTCAAATACAAGTTTATCTTGAAGGAAGATAGTCACCATGTTTTTCCTGATTTCCTCAAACCATATACTCAATTACACTCTGAGGTCCAACGTTCCATTCCTAGAATTTTTTTGTCCTCTCTTGGTAATCCTTTTTTTTTTTTTTTTTTTAATTGATCTTTGTTCTTTGTTTTAGCCATACTCTTGGGACATTTTACCAAAATGCCTAATATGAGTGCCCTTTTTCCCCCCCAGTAGTGGAGATTGAACCCAGTGCTTAACTACTGAACCACATCTCCAGCTCTTTTTATTTTTTGAGACAGGGCCTGTCTAAGTTGTATAAGGCCTTGCCAAGTTGCTGAGGCTGGCCTTGAACTTGAGATCCTCCTGCCTCAGCCGCCTGAGTTGCTGGGATTACGTGTGTGCAGCACCACACCTGAAGAAATAAGTTTTGCTAAAATACCATTTCCCTCTTTCTTTGCTAGATGGCTATTGAGCAGGAAGTCCAGAGGCTCTGGTTGTTCCTTTAGGCTCCTGCTATCAACTCAGACACCCATCAGCACCCATTCATTCAGCATTTTCACTTTTCCATGTGATGCTTTTCAATTGCATGTTATCTCTATCACTTTTTCTACTCAATCTGACATTGAAGATTGGCCCCAAAGGAAGCAAAACACAACAAACAAAAATCCAAGTTGAGTGTCAGATATCCCTGTCTGCTCCTCCAAGCTAATGGATGGCACCAGGGAAATCAGAGGTGACAATTTTGTGCTGTGGATTCTGCCCTGTCGTGATGCAGATAATGCTACCTGCCTGCTGCATGGCTGATGAACCTCAGGTGAGAGATACAGATGGAAAGGGCCACAGGGCTGTATTGTTTTAACTCAATCCCCTGTTGAAGTAGAAGCCCAGTCCAAAGAGAAGAGCAGTGATTTTTATCTTGATCGGGCTTAACAGTCGCATTTCCAAACCTGAAAAGAACACTCAGGGCCTTTCTCTGCCTGAGCTTTAGGTTGGGGCAAAAAGGCTTGAAGTTCTAATTTTCAGTCTTTATGTTCAAGATAATATCTAGAAATCAATTTTCTGCTTGTCCTCTTGTTTAGTCAAGGGGAGAAATTCGCTGCTCATGAAGCCTGGAGGGCCTGACACCACTTCAGGAGAGCTCTCTAGGATCATGGGTTAAGGTATCTTCCACGTAATCTTGCCCTCCTCACGCTGCAGAGAGCCTCAACCTTGACCTATGGGGAATTTCCTTTCTGGAGGAGAGCAGGGAAATTCTGTTTCCATGTTAACAGAGGAAGGTCTCCTCCTGTCACTGACTGCCCCTGTTAGCTCTGTGGGCTCTGGGAGCCCAATTATGTGTGGAAGCATTAAAAAAAAAAAAAAAAAAAAAAAAAGAGTCAGTGTTCAAACCGCATGCGAGACACAGACACAGATCAGATCTGCCAACAAATAACAGAATGTGTTGGTGTGTTGGTGCACACATTTGTGGTTTGGAAGATTACCTTTCAAAGTGGACTTACTGTGCAATCGGAAATGAGCTGAGACCCTTATTTCTATACCTTTCCTGCTTGGATGGTCTGGATGCCATTGGCACAGGCAGCAGAGAAAATAACAGCAGGGTTAACTGTTCAGGCAAGTGTAATAATAGTCTTTAACAGAAGAAGAGTAATTACCTTTGTCTAGTTTTTCCTGCTGTAAAATGTAATAAAATAGAGACCAGTGTCTACTGCTGATGTGCGCTATGCTTCTCTTCTGAAATACACGCCGATGACTCTGAAACACCCTTTGATCACAAGCTAAATTCACATCTTAATTTTGAAAAATCCATTACTGTTGGGTAGATTCCCTGAATGCATTTGACAGCTTTCAGGCCTGTGCTATTAGGCGAGAAATCTCAAAGCCACGAGATTTACAGCCTTGGAGATCACAGAGCACGAGTGGGTGGAGTCCCATCCCCCATCCATTCCCCAGCATCACCATGACAGGAGGTATCTGTGTAGCAGAAGGAAGAGCTTGAGAGGGGTGGCTTCATTTGGAAATAGAAGCCCCTGTTAGCAGCCGGAAGCAGTGGTGCTGAAAAGCAATCGCTAGTGTCAAGAACTTTCTTAGCTAAGCAGTGCAGCTGGTGGCAATAAATAGCATTCTAATAAAGGAGGATGTTCAATCCATGGCATAGGCACACACTGTTTCAACTACCAAATGTAATTTATGAGGCTTCATATGTCTGAAATGGATTCCCCCCCCATGTATTTATAAATAAAAATGCAAAGATTTCAATAGGAAGAAAAGATCTGCATTTTAAATCAAAGTCAAATGGGAAGATCAATGAGAAGTGCACTGCTTTTTTAAGTACACTATGATACATAACATTTTAAAGATGCTTTGGGTGTCACATTGTACAACTACTTCCATTTCGAAAAGAGATGAATGCTGTTTTCTAAGATAGTGAATGCTGTATTTATGACAAGAGGTCTTAGAACACTCTGCCTCTTCCCAGAAGCTGCAAAAAGGAATATGCTTACATTGACGATCTTGGACCTTCCTTTCGAAGACATGAGCACATGTTCTCACATAAGCCATTAATGAAACCCAGTCAATTTCACATAATCCTTAAAATGGTTCTGAAGGCACTGTTGAAAATGACGAACCAGAAAAGCCGTGTGTATTATTAGTAAGGCTTAAACGCGGGGCTCATCTGACCTCTTAACTCATTGACTCTGCATGAGTCAATAAGTTATTAGTTTTGACATAACCAGTGGTTTATTTTACCATCTACTGCTGTTCTTTGTTACGTGTTCTATTCATACCACATGTTATTGCTCTTTATAATTACTATGGAACATAGCAATTGCACAGACTGTATCACATCCCACTGGGATAAACATTGTGGATGAGGGACCAGAAGAACTTGCCTTTGACTTAAAGTTTATTCCTACGGCTTTCTTTACATGAGAAAGATTTTTCACTGATGCCATTCACAAAACCAACTCTATGTTTTAATGACTATGGAGTCACTTTGAATAGCACTTTATCCAGGAACTCCAAATGCCAATTTGTTTTCTACTGTGAGGTGTGTGTTCAGGCTTATGAAATGAATAGCTGGTTAATCTTTTAAGCTATTACTCAAGATAAAAATCTGCCGAAGCTGAAAGCAAAATACAGCATTTACACTGCTGTTCTTTGGAATTCGTTTTCCATACTGTGCCTCTATAGCTGTTTGTGAATATCACATTTCTGCTTTAGGAAAGAGAGTATGGGAAGCTCAGATGTCAATGAGTCCCAATGTTTTCTTTATCATTTTATTGATTTTGAAATTAATTGCTTACTGATGGAGAAGCTGAATTTCCCCTCTCTTCGTAATGGAAGCATTAAAAATTAGTTCTGTTCCCATTTGTTTACAATAAAAAAAATTAGTAGTGCTACCCCATAAAGACATGCTAAATGGATATTATTTTTAAGTGTCTTAATTTTAAATGCGAACCTAGCTTAAATAAGGACAGATATATTTCAAAGCATTCTTAGTCATAAAGCTAAGAATGACTACCGAATGATGTGAAAGTTTTGACATGTTCTACTCAGTGAAGAGAAAAACACTTTAGATAATTAAAAGGTATAGAGCTACTAGAAGGATTTTTGCTTGATTGTGTTCCCTAAACTGTTCCAAACCAGATGGTTTCAGAGATATTATATATGAAACTGATAATGATTTGAATCCAGTGGCTTCTGGGGAATTCTAGGCAGATGCCGTCAGGATGTGCTTAAAAAGTTAAACAGCGGTAATGAATTCCTTTAAATGTCTCTTAAAATGCATATGGATTCTCCAAGTCCATACTTTGATTCTGTGTGGAGGGCTGATAGCTGTAAGTCAAAACAGGGGAATGGAGTTACTCAAGATTTTAAATCACTTGCATACATGTTCTTTCTCTAAGTCAGCAACAGGGAAAATCTGAGAGTTCACCTTACTTTTCAAGGAAGCATATGTGGGCATATGGTGAACATTAGTTTATCTTTAAAAACAATAAGTTTTGGGCAAGGCTGAATCTGGCCTTCCCCGACCCGACCTCTACCCAAAGTCATTACGTCAGCACTGAACCAACTAGACACACATGTACAGCATTAAATGAAGTGGTGACAAAAACTTCTCAGTCATTGTCCTACACAGTAGGGATTAAAACACACCTTCGCAGTTGATCGAAGTTGGGACTTGGACAGTCTTAGGGGTGGAAGTGAAGTTTGATCCTCACATAGAGTTCTACCATGTATGAAGTCTAGAATCATCTGACTTTCCTTCTGAGAAATGGAACTTGGTGGTTTTCTTGGCATAATCTTTCACTGATAATTTTTAATGTTCTCATTTTTAATAGAAGAAAATGTATTTCTACTGTTAATGAAATTCTTGCAGTGGCGAATGAGGTAACAGTGAAAAATTTTGCAGTTCATATGCATCTGTGGCAATGATTCCCAAGCCTGGATTGTCACACCCGACCTCTCTCTTGAACTCTCGATTCATATTTGAATCTGTCTCCACTTGTCCCAATGGCTCTTCCAGCTTGATGTGTACCATTTTGACTCTTTTCTCCAAGAACTTTTTTTCCATTCTCAGGGCCAGAGAAAGCTGGGTTTTTATCTCTACTCCTTGGACACTGTGAATATTGCCAAGAGATGATTTCTCTCTTTGCTCTGGCCATTAAGAAATTCCAAACCAAATCTATCTCATATCACGTGATTGTATACATCATGCTGCACACATTTTGGGTGCCAAATTTAAATCTTTTAAAAAGATATTGGGCTATTTATTGATAGACCTTTATATTATTTACTTATTTATTTGTGGTGCTGAGAATTGAACCCAGTGCCTCACATATGCTAGGCAAACATTCTACCACTGAGTCACAACCCCAGCCTCACCAAATTTAAATCTTGACTTCAATTTACTTCTCTTCAACTCCATTTTCTCATTTATTTTATATTTTAAACTGTTGTGATGTTTCCCTGTAAAGCACCCCCAAATCCATTCATACAAAAAAGAGGAACATAAATAAATAATCTAAATATTTAAATGTCATTTTCTTACCCATCTTCTCTCATGCACTTGATGCTTTAAAATACTTAGGGACTGCTCCTTTCTCTTCAGTCACTGTTTGCAATAATTCTTCCTTTTAAATATTTCCTAAAGCTTCTTCTTATTTTCCTGTTCAATTGCTATTGCCTTGATTGAGGAAGGCTCTTTTTTAGACTCATTTTAATAAATTGCATGAATATGGTTATAATTTTCCTGCTTACAAATATAAATTATTGCCTCTTTGCTTAAAAGCTTTTAATTGACTTTATATTTCCCATAGGATAAGACCTAAATTTCTGCAATGGTGCATAAAACTGATCATTATCTGGCCCCATATATTATTCTAGGCTTTTTCTCTGCTCTTCCTCCTAACGCCATGCAACCTGCCACCCATTAACACTGAGCTGTCAATAATGTCCTGAACGTGCTATATTCTTCTCATGCTTCCTTGTCTTCGGGTATGCTAGTCTGACTGGAGAAATTTTCTGTGCCCTGACCCTTGGCTCTGTCCTTCCTAGAGTTATGCACCTGCTGTCCAAGGAAAGCCAGAGACTGCAGCAAAGAACCAGAGACTGGGAAAAAGCAGAGAAAGGTTCCTTCACAGATTTCAAAGGAAGCATGGTCCTGCTAGTGCCTTGGTTTCTGATTTCTAGCTTCCAGAACTGTGAGACAATAAATCCATGTTGTTTTAAGTCATCTGGTTTGTGCTATTTTGTTACAGTAGTCCTTGGGAACTAAACTCACTTTGTGGGCTGTATTTTTATATACTTTTTTTTTCACTTACTTATGCTAATATGCAAAATCCCCTTCAATCTATGTTAACTTCCATAAGATTCCTAAATAATGTTTTTCTCGACTATTCCAATGAACACTCCAAACGTGAACGTCATATTGACCAGTAATAGCACATTGACCTAAAAGACCTACTTACCAAAGTACTATTGAGAGGATTTCCCTTCTTACCTTCCACTGGAGCACTAGTCTCAGTGACCAGAGTTAATAGAGTTTTTGAAAAAATCAACTCCAAGGAGGTATCATTTACATACAATAAAAATGAACCCATTTTAAGCATAAATCTTACTTAATTCTAACCAGCATATGTACTCCATGCAATCACCAGTACAAGAAAAATGAAGAACATTTCATCATGTTCTCTGTGTCCTTCCCCATTCCATCTCCCCACTCCAAGCCCCAGGTAACTAACTATTGATCTGCTGTGTTCCTACAACTTAGATGTAACTTTTTAAGAGCCGCATGAACTGGGCACTCTTTTGCATTGGGCTTCTTTTGCTAATCATTGCATTTTTGAGATTTATACATAATGTGCACTTACCAACAGTACACTCTTTTCTATTGCTGAATAGTATTGCACTCTGTGGAAGCGCAACCATTTGTTTATTCACCTGTTGATGGACATTTGGGCTGTTTTTTTTTTGTTTTTTTTTTTTTTTTGGCTATTATGAATAAATTTCCTATAAATATTCATTACATGTCTTTGTTTTGACACATGTTTTCATTTGTCTTAGATAAAAACCCAAGGGTAGAATTGCTGGGTTATAGGGTAAGTATGTGTTAAACTCTTTGAGAAATCGGTCAATTGTGTTAAAGTGGTTGCACCATTTGGCCTTCCCATAGCAAGGTATGAATATCCCATATTCTCACCGAACCTTGATTGTCAGTTTTTAAAATTTTGGACATTCTGGCAATCATCAAGAACACAAGTGACAATAAGTGTTGGTGAGATTGTGGGGGAAAAGGTGTAACCACTCTGGAAAGCAGTATGGAGATTCCTCAGAAAACTTGGATTGGAGCCACCATTGGACTCAGTCATCCCACTCCTAGGCTTATACCCAAAAGACTTAAAATCAGTGTAGTACAGTGACACAGCCATGTCAATATTTATAGTAGCTCAATTCACAATAGCTAGGCTATGCAACCAACCCAGGTACCCTTTAACAGATAAATGGATAAAGAAATTGTGATATATACACACAATGTAATATTACTCAGTCTTAAAGAAGAAGGAAATTATGGCATAAGTGGATGGAACTGGAAACTATCATACTAAGTAAAATAGCCAATCCCCCAAAACCAAAGGTCAAATATTCTCTCTGTATGCAGATGCTAACACACAATAGGGTAGTGGGGTATAATAGAAGTTCATTGGCTTGGACAAAGGTGAATGAAGGGAAGGGAAGGGAAATGAGGATAGAAAAGACAGTAGAATGAGTCAGACATAACTTTCCTATGTTCGTATATGAATACACAACCAGTGTAACTCCACATCATGTTCATCCACAAGAATGGGAAGTTATACTCCATGTATGTATAATATGTCAAAATATATTCAACTGTCATGTATATCTAAAAAGAACAAATAAAAAGTTTTGGTAATTCTAATGATTGTACACATTTTGTGGTTTTAATTAGCATTTTCATAATACCAAATCATATTGAATACCTTCTTGTAACTATTGGAAATTTGCATGTTTTCTTTCTTGAAGAGTCCAATCAATTAATTTGTTTCTAAAGTTAGATAGTCTCCCTTCTTTTTACTGAGTTATAAGAGTTTTTAAAATATATATTTTGGATAAACACCTTTGTTCAATATACATTTGTAAGTATTTTCTCCTAGGCTATGGTTTGGCTTTTTGGTTTCTTAGTGTCTTTCAAAAAAACAGAAGCTTTTAATTTTGATGAAGTCCAATTATTATCTCTCTTATTACTTTTTGTGGTCTAAGAAACTGTTACCAAGGTCAAACAATGTTATTCTATTTTTAAAAATATTCATAATTATATTTTTATGTTTATATCTCATCCATTTTAAGTTTTATATGTGGTATGAGATAGGGATCTTAGTTAATTTCCTTCTCCTCATTGACATATAGCTATTATGGCACTGTTTTTTTAAATAACTATATCTTAGACATTGGAATTACTTCAGTATCTTTTATTGGTTTATTTATTTATGTTAATCTGTTCTAATTAGTTATACATGACAATAGAATGCATTTTGACGCATCATACATAAATGAAGTATAATTTCTCATTTGCCTGATTGTACATGATGTAAAGTTATACAGGTCATATATGCATATAGGGTAATAATATCTGATTCGTTCCACTTATCATTCCTACCCCTATGCCCCTCCTCTCCATTCGCTCTCGTCTGTTTAGTACAAAATACAACTATTCTCCCCTCCCCCACATTATTGTGAGTTAGCATCTGCATATCAAAGAAAGCATTCTGCCTTTGGTTCCTTGGGATTGGCTTATTTTGCTTAGCATAATATTCTCCAATTCCATGCATTTACCAGCAAATGCCATAATTTCCTTCTTCTTGAAGACTGAGTAATATTACATTGTGTGTATATATCACAGTTTCTTTATCCATTTATCTGTTGAAGGGTACCTGGGTTGGTTGCATAGCCTAGCTATTGTGAATTGAACTGCTATAAACATTGATATGGCTGTGTCACTGTACTATACTGATTTTAAGTCTTTTGGGTATAAGCCTAGGAGTGGGATGACTGGGTCAAATGGTGGGTCCATTCCAAGTTTTCTGAGGAATCTCCATACTGCTTTCCAGAGTGGTTGCACCAATGTGCACTCCCACCAACAATGTCTTTGTATGAGTGTACCTTTTCCCCATCTTCACCAACATTTATTGTCACTTGTATTCTTGATAATTGCCATTCTGACTAGGCTGAATTAGAATCCCAGTGTAGTTTTGATTTGCATTTCTCTGATTGCTAGAGATGTTGAACATTTTTTCATGTATTTGTTGATTGATTATATTTCTTCTTCTGTGAAGTGTCTGTTCAGTTCCTTTGCCCATTTATTGATTGGGTTGGTTTTTTTGGTGTTCCGTTTTTTGAGTTCTTTATATATTTTGGAGATCAATGCTCTATCTGAGATGCATGGGTAAAAATTGTTTCCCATTCTGGTAGACTCTCTCTTCATGTAACTAATTGTTTCCTTTGATGTGAAGAAGCTTTTTAATTTGATTCCATCCCATTTATTGATTCTCAATTTCACTGTTTGTGGCTTTAGAAATCTTATTAAGGAAGTCAGTTCCTAAACCGACACGGTGGAGATTTGGGCCCGCTATTTCTTCTATTAGGTACAGGGTCTCTGTTCTAGTGCCTGTTTTTGATCCACTTTGAGCTGATTTTTGTGCAGGGTAGGGTAAAAGAGAGAGGTTTAATTTCATTTTGCTAAATATGGATTTCCAGTTTTCCCAGCACCATTTGTTGAAGAGGCTATCTCCCCCCACCCTTTTTGTTTTTGTTTTTGGTGTATGTTTTTGGTGCCTTTGTCTAGTCTGAGATAACTGTATTTACATGGGTTTGTCTTTATGTCTTCTATTCTGTACAATTGGTCTACATATCAATTTTGGTGTCAATACCATGCCACCAAAATGGTGTCAGTACCATGTTACTGTGGCTCTGTAGTATAATTTAAGGTCTGGTATTGTGATGCCTCCTGCTTTGTTTTACTTTCTAAGGATTTACTTCAGTATCTTTGTCCAAAGTCATTTTGGCATTCATTCAGGCTTATTTCTGGACTTTCTAGTCTATTCATTAATTTACATGTCTATGTTTCACACTGTCATGAGTACTAAACGAAGTAATGAAGTCGTGTATGTTAGTCCTTTGATTTTCTTTTTCAAAATGATCTCTGTTATTCTAGGTTCCTTGCACTTCCATATAAATTTCAGAATTAACACATCAATTTCTAAAAAATTTCACTTGCAGTATTTTGCTTAACATTGCATTGATCTGTTGATCAGTTTGGTGAGAAGTGACATTTTAACAATGTTAGATCTTCTCATTCATGAATCTAATATGTCATTTATTTCAGCCTTCTTTATTCCTCTCAGAAACATTTAGCAACAGTTTTTGTTAAAATTTATTTCTAAAAGAAGAAACCGTAATTCTCCTTCTTGTTACTTGGGTCTTATTATACACCAAGTAAGGTAATGTATAGATTATTGAAAATCAAACCAGAAGAAAAAAACATTTTGACATTGGGCATAAATAATTTATCTTCCTTTTTCAATGTAATAAAGATGATGTTCACAGAGCAAAATAGAATTCTTACACTGTGAAGATGCAGATCACTTAAAGAGATCACTTTCTCTTTTATAGTCTGAGAAAAAAAAAATAACAGTTCACAGACCAAAACATAAATACTTATTGGCCACTAAATTTTAACATTATTGATATGAATGTAGTTGATATGGAGGAATCCAATCTTTTTTTGAACAACATATGGCATGATTATATCCCTAAGTGACCCCATTGGAAGCCACATGCTCTTTTCATGTTCTCACTTTTCTTCTTGGCCATGTCATAAGCCCAAGGCCATGTGACAACTGAAGACTTTGTATTTAGTTGCATGTTGAGCATATATAGTTGTAGATTATGGGTTGAGAGTTTATAGAGCAAATTACAAATCTGTAAATTACAGATTTGAGTTTTTATGTAGGGTAGAGACTATAGAGAATTACCCAAGATGATTTTTGGTTGAACTAATATGGATTTAATTGGATTGCATGGGAAATTTCAAGAATATTGAAATTCATTAAGTTCACTGAAAATTTCAGGGAGAAGTATAGTTCATTTCCATTATCTATAGTTCTGAAATTCAAAAAACTTCAAAATTCTCCAGTTTGAAAAAATAACTCATCTGATAGCAAAATGTGACCTGAGCTGAACTCACTTAGTACCCAAAACTGACCTAAGTAACATGAGGCTACTTTTCACTCCTACTATTTAGCCTAAATATTAAAAAAAAAAAAACAAAAAAAAAAAACAAAAAAAAAACTTCACTACGGAAATGTTAATGCATTTGATCATGGAAGGCAGTTTCACACCTTGAAGGAATATCACATGGTATATTCTATGTTATCTTCCTAAAATCTGAAAAATTCTGAATTCTGAAATGCATGTGGGTCCAAAGGTTTTAGTCAAGTGACTTTTGACTTGTATATTCAGTTTCCTAAAGTCATGCAAACAAGCTGTGGTGAATAAGCAGGAAAAAAAAAAGTATATCTGTTTTTGTCACACATGATTTGTAAACAGCCATGAAAATGGAAATGTAGAATCCTTTCATTTTTGGCAGCACAGACTCTACTTTCCCTTTCTAACAGCATCTGGCTCCCTTTGGGGACTGGCTTCTTTCCTGTTGGGGTGCAAATCCAAGTGTCTCCTCACAATATAGTAAGTGAAGGGGACAGAGCCTGACCTTCACTTCCCCAGTGCTGTCAAGAACTGGACACATGCTGTCTAAACGTGGCCATTCAGATGCCCAGTCCTGCAACTTTGACTCTTGGACAAACAACAGAAGGACTGAGCAAAAAACGGAACATCATGCATCTTAGCAGCATGTGTTGACCAGCCCTTTCCTAGAGCTCAGCCCTCTGCACTTACTATCGTTAGCTTTACCCTGGCTCTTGGTTTCTGTGTATGTGACCTTACTTGGAAACAAAGTTTTGGCAGACCCGATCAAGTGAAGATGAAGTTGTACTGGATTAGGTTGGACACTAATGAAATACGAGTGAGGTCCTCATGAGAAGAGGCACATACACACACACACACACACACACACACACACACACACACACACACACACACAATGAGAATGCTCAGGGAAAGCGGAGGCAGAGACTGGAGTGAGCTCTCCGCAAACTGAGGAAGGCCAAGGACGGCTGGGAATCATCAGGAGCTTTCTAAAATCTGAAAAGTTCTGAATTCTGAAATGCATGTGGGACCGAGGAAAGATTTGCCACTAGAGGCTTTGGGAAGGGCACGGCCTTGCTTGCATAGCCTTGCGGGCACCTTGGTTTTGGACTTCTTGTTTCCAGAATTGTGAGACAATAGATTTCTATTGTTTTAAGTCCCCGAGTGTATGGTATTTTGTTACAACAGTCCTTGGACACTAGTACTCTCTCAAATTCTCTTATGGTAAGCCAACCAGAGTTTGTTTCTTTTCTGTCACCAGGCATTCCAGTAAGCTAAATAATAATCCACATACTCTTGTGTGACTTGTGGATATTATAAATTATTTTAAAATTCTAGACAGGAATATTTTTCTTTTTTTCTTTCTCTTTTGCTGGCGCATCGTAATTACACGTAACCATGCGTCTCACTGTGCCACACTCCTGTGTGTACATAGCTTGATCAGTCTCATTCCCCGGGACCTCCCCTTTCTCTTCCTTTCCTCCTTTCCCCCGGTTCCCTTCTTGTACTCCACTGGTCTCTCTTTTCTTATTACTTTTAAAATTACTGTATGATGATTATATATAAAAATGGGATTCACTGTGATGTATTTCATGTGGGCATAGCATCATCTGGTCAATCTTGTTCCCCGGTACTTCTCTAAGCCCTCGCTCCTCCTTCCTCTTGGTTCCCTTCCTTAACTCTACTGGTATATTTTCTATTTTCTTGAGATCCTAAGCAGTAGTACTTTTTTTTTTTTTTTTTTTAATCTCCATAGACTTTTATTTAACTCTTTTTTTTTCCTACACACTTTCTTTTTTTTTTTTTTTATTGTAAACAAATGGGATACATGTTGTTTCTCTGTTTGTACATGGCGTAAAGGCATACCATTTGTATAATCATAAATTTACATACAGTAATGTTGTTTGATTCATTCTGTTATTTTTTCCCTTCCCCCCACCCCTCCTTACCCTCTATACAGTACTTTCTTCCTCCATACTTGCCCCCCTCCCTAACCCTAACTCTAACCCTAACATTAACCCTTCCCTCCCCCCCTTTATGTGTCATCCTCCACTTATTAGCGATATCATTCGTCCTTTGGCTTTTTGAGATTGGCTTATCTCACTTAGCATGATATTCTCCAATTTCATCCATTTGCCTGCAAATGTCATAATTTTGTCATTCTTTATGGCTGAGTAATATTCCATTGTATATATATATACCACAGTTTCTTTATCCACTCATCAATTGAAGGGCATCTAGGTTGGTTCCATAGTCTGGCTATTGTGAATTGAGCAGCTATGAACATTGATGTGGCTGTATCTCTGTAGTATGCTGATTTTAAGTCCTTTGGGTATAGGCCAAGGAGTGGGATAGCTGGGTCAAATGGAGGGTCCATTCCAAGTTTTCTAAGGAATCTCCACACTGCTTTCCAGAGTGGCTGCACTAATTTGCAGCCCCACCAGCAATGTATGAGTGTACCTTTCTCCCCACATCCTCGCCAACACCTGTTGCTTGTATTTTTGATAATCGCCATTCTAATTGGGGTGAGATGGAATCTTAGGGTGGTTTTGATTTGCATTTCTCTTATTACTAGAGATGTTGAACATTTTTTCATATGTTTATTGATTGCTTGTACATCTTCTTCTGTGAAGTGTCTGTTCATTTCCTTAGCCCATTTGTCGATTGGATTATTTGTATTCTTGGTGTAGAGTTTTTTGAGTTCTTTATAGATTCTGGAGATTAGTGCTCTATCTGAAGTATGATTGGCAAAGATATTCTCCCACTCTGTAGGCTCTTTCTTCACATTACTGATAGTTTCCTTTGCTGAGAGAAAGCTTTTTAGTTTGAATCTATCCCAGTTATTGATTCTTGCTTTTATTTCTTGTGCTATGGGAGTCCTGTTGAGGAAGTCTGGTCCTAGCCTGACATGTTGAAGATCGGGACCTACTTTTTCTTCTATAATCTGCAGAGTCTCTGGTCTGATTCCAAGGTCCTTAATCCATTTTGAGTTGAGTTTTGTGCAGGGTTAGAGATATGGGTTTAGTTTCATTCTGTTGCATATGGATTTCCAATTCTCCCAGCACCATTTGTTGAAGAGGCTATCTTTTCTCCATTGCATATTTTTGGCCCCTTTGTCTAGTATTAGAAAGTTGTATTTATTTGGGTTTGTGTCCGTGTCCTCTATTCTGTACCATTGATCTACCTGTCTATTTTGGTACCAGTACCATGCCGTCTTTGTTACTATTGCTTTGTAATAAAGTTGAAGTTCGGGTATTGCGATACCCCCTGCTTCATTTTTCCTGTGAAGGATTGCTTTAGCTATTCTGGGTTTCTTATTCTTCCAGATGAATTTCATGATTGCTCTATTTCTGTAAGGTACGTCATTGGGATTTTAATTGGGATTGCATTGAATCTGTATAGCACTTTTGGTAGTATGGCCATTTTGACAATATTAATTCTGCCTATCCAAGAACATGGGAGATCTTTCCATCTTCTAAGGTTTTCTTTAATATCTTTCTTTAGTGTTCTGTAGTTCTCATTGTAGAGGTCTTTCACCTCTTTTGTGAGATTGATTCCCAAGTATTTTATTTTTTTCGATGCTATGGTGAATGGGGTAGTTTTCATAATTTCTCTTTCTGAGGATTCATCACTTATGTATAAAAATGCATTGGATTTATGAGCATTGATCTTGTAACCTGCCACTTTACTGAATTCACTTATGAGTTCTAACAGTTTTCTGGTGGAATTTCCTGGTTCCTCTAAGTATATAATCATATCATCCGCAAATAGGGATAGTTTGAGTTCTTCTTTTCCTATTCGTATTCCTTTAATTTCCTTGGTCTGTCTAATTGCTCTGGCTAGAGTCTCAAGAACGATATTGAATAGGAATGGTGAAAGAGGGCATCCCTGTCTTGTTCCAGTTTTTAGGGGGAATGCTTTCAGTTTTTCACCATTTAGAATGATATTAGCCATGGGCTTAGCATAGATGGCCTTTACAATGTTAAGGAATGTTCCCACTATCCCTATTTTTTCTAGTGTTTTGAGCATGAAGGGGTGTTGTATTTTATCAAATGCTTTTTCTGCATCTATTGAAATAATCATGTGATTCTTGACTTTAAGTCTATTGATATGGTGAATTACATTTATTGATTTCCGGATGTTGAACCAACCTTGCATCCCTGGGATAAAACCCACTTGATCGTGGTGCACTATCTTTTTAATATATTTTTGTATGCGATTTGCTAAAATTTTATTGAGAATTTTTGCGTCAATGTTCATTAATGATATCGGTCTGAAATTTTCTTTCCTCGATTTGTCTCTATTTGGCTTGGGTATCAGGGTAATATTGGTTTCATAGAATGAGTTTGGGAGAGTACCCTCCTCTTCTATTTCATGGAATACTTTGAGAAGTATTGGAATGAGCTCTTCTTTAAAGATTTTGTAGAACTTGGCTGAGAACCCATCTGGTCCCGGACTTTTCTTTGTTGGTAGGCTTTTGATGACCTCTTCTACTTCATTACTTGAAATTGTTCTATTTAAATTGTGTATGTCCTCCTCATTCAATTTAGGCAATTCATATGTCTCTAGAAACCTGTTGATGTCTTCAAAATTTTCTATTTGGTTAGAATATAGATTTTCAAAATAGCTTCTAATTATGTTTTGTATTTCAATCGTGTCTGTTGTGATATTTCCTTGTTCATTCCGAATTTTGGTGATTTGGGTTTTCTCTTGTCTTCTCTTTGTTAGAGTGGCTAAGGGTTTATCAATTTTGTTTATTTTTTCAAAGAACCAACTATTTATTTTGTCAATTTTTTGTATAGTTTCTTTTGTTTCAATTTCGTTGATTTCAGCTCTGAGTTTAACTATTTCCTGTCTTCTACTACTTTTGGTGCTGGTCTGTTCTTCTTTTAGTAGGGCTTTGAGCTGTAGTGTTAGGTTGTTTATTTGTTGATTTTTACTTCTTTTATTGAATGCGCTCCATGAAATAAATTTTCCTCTAAGTACTGCTTTCATAGTGTCCCAAAGATTTTGATATGATGTTTCTTTGTTCTCATTTACCTCTAAGAATTTTTTAATTTCCTTCCTAATATCTTCTGTTATCCATTCATCATGTAATAGCGTATTGTTTAATCTCCAGGTGTTGGAGTAGCTTCTGTTTTTTACTCTTTCATTTATTTCTAACTTCAATCCATTATGATCTGATAGAATACAAGGTAGTGTCTCTATCTTCTTGTATTTGCTAACATTAGCTTTGTGGCATAATATATGGTCTATTTTAGAGAAGGATCCATGTGCTGCTGAGAAGAAAGTGTATTCGCTCTTGGTTGGATGGTATATTCTATAAATGTCCGTTAAGTCTAAATTATTGATTGTGTTATTGAGATCTATGGTTTCTTTGTTCAATTTTTGTTTGGAAGATCTGTCCAGTGGTGAGAGAGGCGTGTTAAAATCACCTAGTATTATTGTGTTATGGTCTATTTGGTTTCTGAAATTGAGAAGGATTTGTTTGACATACATGGATGAGCCACTGTTTGGGGCATAGATGTTTATGATTGTTATGTCTTGCTGATTTATGGTTCCCTTAAGCAGTATGTAATGTCCTTCTTTATCCCTTCTGACTAGTTTATCTGAAATGAGGATGGATACCCCAGCTTTTTTGCTGAGTCCATGTGCATGGTATGTTTTCCCCCATCCTTTCACCTTTAGTCTATGGGTGTCTCTTTCTAGGAGGTGAGTCTCTTGCAGGCAACATATTATTGGATCTTTCTTTTTGATCCAATCTGCCAGTCTATGTCTTTTGATTGATGAGTTCAGGCCATTAATATTCAGGGTTATTATTGAGATATGATTAGTATTCCCGGTCATTTGGTTCATTTTATTTATTTATTTATTTATTTATTTTGAGACGACTTGGTTCTTCCTTTATTTGACAATTCCTTTAGGATAGTTCCTCCCATTGCTGATTTGTTTCTTTGTTTTTCATCTCTTCCTTGTGGAATATTTTGCTGAGAACGTTCTGTAATGCTGGCTTTCTTTTTGTAAATTCTTTTAGCTTTTGTTTATCATGGAAGGATTTTATTTCATCATCAAATTTGAAGGTAAGTTTTGCTGGGTATAAGATTCTTGGTTGGCATCCATTTTCTTTCAGGGCTTGAAAAATGTTGTTCCAGGCCCTTCTAGCTTTTAGGGTCTGGATTGAAAAATCTGCTGATATCCGTATTGGTTTCCCCCTGAATGTAATTTGATTCCTCTCTCTTGCGGCCTTTAAAATTCTGTCTTTATTTTGTATGTTGGGCATTTTCATTATGATGTGCCTTGGTGTGGGTCTGTTGTAATTTTGTATATTTGAAGTCCTATAAGCCTCTTGTACTTGGTCTTCCATTTCATTCTTCAGATTTGGGAAATTTTCTGATAGTATTTCATTGAATAGATTGTTCATTCCTTTGGTCTGTTTCTCTAAGCCTTCCTCAATTCCAATAATTCTTAAATTTGGCCTCTTCATGATATTCCATAGTTCTTGGAGATTCTGTTCATGATTTCTTACCATCTTCTCTGTTTGTTCAAGTTTGTTTTCAAGGTTAAATATTTTATCTTCAATATCTGATGTTCTGTCTTCCAGGTGTTCTATTCTATTGGTTATACTTTCTATGGAGTTCTTAATTTGGTTTATTGTTTCCTTCATTTCAAGGATTTCTGTTTGTTTGTGTTTTCAATATCTCTAACTCTTTATTGAAATGTTCTTTTGCTTCCTGTATTTGCTCTTTTAACTGTCGATTGGTGCGATCATTCAGTGCCTGCATTTGCTCTTGCATCTCGTCATTTGCTTCCCTGAGCATTTTAATTATGTACATTCTGAACTCCCTTTCTGTCATTTCTTCTGCCATGCTGTCGTTGGGTTTCATTGATGTAACATCTAGATTTGTTTGCAGCATTTTCTTTCCTTGTTTTCTCATATTGTTCAGGTATCAGTTGACCGCTGTGATATTGCAGATTTCCTCTATTGTCTTATAATATCCCTGAAGATTTCTATTATATCCCCTCTTAGTCTTCAGTAGTCTGAAGTCTTGGAGGAAGTTGATAATGCGGTGCTCCACAAGGAAGCTGACTCCCTAGGGGTGGTGGCCTTCCGGTGGGGTATATTCCCTGCTAGTGGGCAGAGGTACCTTCACTTGCTGATGAATGGTCATCCAAAAGGGAAGTAGGATATGGGCTGATGCAAGACCAGTTTGGGCCTGTGACTCTGATTTTACAGTCCTTTTGGGAGAACCTCACCCAACAGGGAGGAGTCACCCGGTGGGGAGGTCTCGCTGGTCGGTTTTCCTCCCAGAGGTTCCGTTCAATTCACAACTACCACCTGGGCTGGGCAGCCTTCTTCTGCAATGTTTCCAGAGACCCGGACCTACCTCCTGGGCCTGGAAGCCTCACCCTTCGCAAACGATTCTCCTTAGGTTGCCTCTCCTCAGAGAAGCTGCCTGCAGTCCTGGAGCCTTCGCTCTGCCCCTCAGTTTGTCTGTGGGGCTCTTCCACCAAGAAGCCGTCTAGGACCCTGCTCTGCACTTTTCGCCTGGCTATGCGGCCCCTCCTCTGAGCAGCCACCTGGAGCCCTTACAATCGTTCCGAGTTCCAGTGCGCAGCTGCTCCAAGTCCAAGCGACGTGCTGAGCCCGTATTTCTCCTTCTCCCCTGGGCAGCTCCCTGTGTTCAGGGCTGGTCGCTTTCAGTCCAAACAGCTCACCAAGCACCTACTCCTTTGGGCAGCCTCCCAGAGCCCGGGTGGGTTGCGCCGAGTCCAAACGCTGTGGTGAACAGCCACCTCTCCAATGCTCACAGTTGTCTGCAATCACTGCTCCGGCGGGGGGAGGGGCGCCTCGCCGGCAGCTCTACTTCGCAAAGATCCCTGCTTTCGGGGCTACCGCCCCGTCCGGGACGCCTGCCCAGTGGGAGACGCTCCCCCGGCTGCTTTAAGTTGGTCCCAAGTCTCTCTATATCTCCTCTTCTTGAGTCCTGTGTCCTGGAGCAACACGAAACGCAGCCACCCTCTAGTCCGCCATCTTGAATCCCCCTTCCTACACACCTCGTTTTCTTCCAAAGTTCTCTCTTCAATTCGAATAACGCAATCTACCACAAGAATAAGCATTCATTGACGATCAAGTGCAGACCTCGACAACAGACCTCCGGGTAAGTCTTCTTCCTCCACATGCAGTACTTTTCAATTAAACAACAACAAGAAAAAGGTGAAAATTTCCTACCTAGAAAACCACAGGTATCAAAGCTAAAAGAAAGAGTTGAAGAAAAGTGAAAAAAGGAAGGAATGGAAAGAAAAGGAGAAAGAGGGAGGGAGGGAAGGAAGGGAGAGAAAGATAAGGAAAGAAAGAAAGAGAGAAAGAAAGAAAGAAAGAAAAAGGAAGGAAGGAAGGAAGGGAGGGAGGGAGAAAGAAAAGAAAAAAGAAAAAGAAAGAAAGAAAGAAAGAAAGAAAGAAAGAAAGAAAGAAAGAAAGAAAGAAAGAAAGAAAGAAAGAAAGGGCAAACTCAAATTCAGATCCAATACTATGGAGCAATTAAAACCCTAAATGTTTCCAAACAAAATATCACATTGCTCATAGCAACAAATTAGTGAGTAGCCAATTAGGACTTACCTTTAAAAATATATCAAAATAGGCTGTCCTTTACATAAGAGAAAGTCTTCCTTATGTTATGATTGCTTTCTAAGATACATTACATTATGATAAATGATCATGTACATTGTTTTGACAATCAGGGAATTTATGAATGAGAAACTGATTTGCCTGCAGTGATGAACTGAATTGTAAAAAAAAGCATTAACAATGATGATACCATTTAAAATTTGTTTAAGAATTGTGTTACAGTTGTGTTTTCTTTTTAATCAGGAGGGGAAAAAAAAAAAAAAAAAGCAGCCAAGAGGCATTTGTTTCGCAGTAACAAGCATCTGACAGCTCTCATTATGAATCCAAAGCTCACTTAGGAACCCAAAGGTGAAGTCTGGCTTGTTCCTGCCGTGTTGTCTCTGTGAACTTCCAGGTATAATATGGAGATCTCCCACTCATGTTTTTAACCTGGTTCATGGGGAGAATGTCAGAAAGTTTTGCTGCTATTTGTTCCCAGGTTCTTAGAGTGAGAAAGTGATGATTTTTACTATTTCAGTAGGGGATATGTAGCAACTGGGACCCTGGGCCGGAGGATCCATATATCAGACAAGAAATGCCTCCTTGATTTGTAGGAAACATATCTCAAGATGAAACAAATTATAGCCCTTTTTAAAAAATTCATGCCTTGAAAAATGCAAAATTAAACAAATAAGTTCAACAGCTCAGATTACCTGTTGAGGAAAAAAGAAAGTGTCAAAGTATTATTACCAGGAAATGGTAAGATTATCCATATCAAAATTCCTAGGCAATTCTATCAGGGCCTGAACGTGCAACAACGCCCTGGCCAGGCTGTCCCTGGGAGGACAAAGAGCCTCGCAGTTTAGCATTTACCTTGGTGAATTTCAGCTAGAGCCTTCGGATTCGCAGACTCTGAAATTTGATATATTCAGCACCCTGAAACTTATGTGAACCAAGCTCTCAGGAGCCTGATATGTAAGTCAGAATCCCAATTTACTGAACCAGAATACAAAATAAAACCTGGGTGCCGTAACATGTGCCTGTAGTTCCGGTTAGTTACTCAGGAGGATGAGGCAGGAGGATTGCTTGACCTCGGAATTTGGGTCAGCCTGGGCAACATAGCAAGACTCCATCTCTTAAACAATAACAACAACAACTAACAAAACAATGAGGTCAGGTAAAGTCAATTGCTCACATGCAAAGGGAATATAAGGGAGAATCTATATTGTAATGGGAAATATGCTTGATGTGTATGGAATTATAACATGGGAGATTAGTTGTATAGTTCAAATTTCAGTGGCTTTGCTAACAGGATATATTCCCCGCCAGGAGCAGGGACCTATTCCTGGTACCCGAGAAGCTCTGCTCCCTTGGACCACCTGGCCTCTAGCCCTCGGTACCTGGTCACATGCTGCCAGCAGCTTAACTTCTGACTCCTGTTCTCCGACTTCTAATCACTTATCTTCCAAAAATGCCACCTGCTTCTATAGGTGTTTCCGTGTCACTGAACAATGGCTGCTTGTAACATATCCTCTTTGTCCTAATCTTTAGGCTGAGAGAAAATTTCCAGGCACTTGATAAAACATTATTTTATCAATAAATCTATTTTTTATCATGTAGTATTTAAAAATTTCCCAACTTAATAAATTCTGGCTTGGAGCAAACCTTGCTTTTGCCCTGTGTACCATTCATAGGAACTAAGATCCTACTATACTGTGAACACAGCTGAGTTACTTGAGAAGTGAGGGTAATGTTTGGGAATGTTTGTTGTGTGAATATGTGTGAGTGATGAGTGTTGCTGACCTGGTTTGAATTTGACCTGATATGGAGTTAGCAGGGTGCACTGATCCACAGATTTTCCTGCCTATCACTTTATGATAATCAGTGATACATTTTTTTAAAAAATCAAATAAAATCTTTACTAAAGAGTAACCTTTCAAGCTCCTCTTGTGCCAAACATTCAGTTCACAGAGAAGAAGCAGCAATGACCTTTTGAATTTGCCATTTCATTTGAATAATTTATACTGTTTTCTTGTTTCTAGGCAATTTAGGCAAAGAAGTAAGATGCTGCCCCTGGAAAAAAAGTGGTCAATAATTGCAATATCATGTTTCTGCCTACTGTTTTCCTCAGGGAAAGAAACTTCTTACTGGAGAACAAACTTACTACATCCCTAAGTCCATCAGGGTTTGCATATAGTATCTTTTCCGCGCAGGGTGTTGTATGCTTTGTAGAGGTGACACAGACTTATTATGCAAGTTCTTCATTTGAGGACTTATTGGTTGGAAAGCTGACATCTATGTAAGTAAAGTTAGTTATCATCATAAAGCAAACACAAAAAAAAGGTGGAAGGGACATTAAAGACCTAGGCATTTATACATCGCCACTCACCAGAGTTGGGGGCATTCTTCAGGGGCTTCATGAAGACTTCACTTTCCTTTCATCTTATCTCAACTTTCTCTTGTTTGCAAAAAGAGAAACTGTTTAAGTATTTCATGTTCAAAGCTACTCTGCTTTCTTGGATTACAGAATATATCCTGAACTTTCCAGCCAAGTAGAATGGCAAGGCCAGCTTCTCATACACTTTTTTTTTTTTTGGTACTGGGGATTGAACCCAGGGCACTTTACCACTGAGCCGCATCCCCAGCCCTTTCTCTCTTTTGATGCTGGGTTTAGACAAGTTGCTTAGGGCCTTGCTAAATTGCTGAGGCTAGTCTCGAACTTGGGATCCTCATGCCTTAGCCTCCTGAGCCACCAGAATTAACAGGAATGTGCCACCGCTCCCAGTGCACCATGCTCTCTTCTTAGGGGTTTATATACTGGTGACTTCCAGATTCTCATCTTCAGGAGTGCCTGCCCTCAGGTACCCAAACTTGTTATTAGACTGTCAACTTGACACCTGCATTTGGGTGCAAACTCAGTACACCCCAAACAGAACTCTGGGTTTCTAATCTACCCATTCTTCCTCAAGGCCAGATGGCACCACCATCTAACTACCTAATAACACCTCGAACCTAGGAGTCCTTTTCTTGCCTCACTTTTCTTCTTCCTTGCCTTCCCCAATTTATCCGTAAGTCCTACCTGAATAATATATCCCTTATCTATTCACTGACATACTGCAAGATACTTCTTGCCTGGTCTCTTTCCTCTTTTAACTTTGTTTTTTTATTGTTTAAAAATATACATAAACTTACTCCTTTAGCCGCTGTTGAGTGTGCAGTGTGGGCCATTAAGGTCATTCACATTGTCCTGCCGCCATTACCACGGTCTCCAGAACCTTTCATCTCCCCAAGCTGAAACTGAACCCGTGAAACGACTGCATTTTCCCCCTTCCCCTGGCCCTGTCAAATGCCATTTCACTTTCTGTCTCTCTGAATTTGATTATTCTAGGTACTTCATACGGATGAAATCAGACATTTCTCCTTTTGTGCCTGGCTCACTCCACACTGAATGACGCCCTCGGGGTCCATTCCTATTGTAGCACCTATCAGAATTCCATTCTCCTTTTTTCAGACTGAATGATATTTCATTTATGGATATAACACATTTTCTTTATCTAGTTTTCCATCAATGGATGCTTGGGTCTCTCCCACCTTTTGGCAATGTGAATAATGCTGCTTCTTGCTGATCTTTGCTTTCTTTCTTCGCTTCAAAAATTGCTTTGCCTCATAACTGCTTGAGTAACATTTTAGAACGTAAATGAGATTTTCATACTTTTAATATCTTCTAAGATATTAATAATAAGGTCTAACCTCCTTGACAGGATTTATGGGTTCATATTTTGTACAGCCATTTTTAGTTTGTCACAGGTTCTCACCAGAATTTAGCCTCAAACTTGCAATCCTCCTGTCTCAGCCTTCCAAGTTGCTGGGATTACAGTTGTGCACCAAGTGACATTTTCTTTTTATTCAATAGAACCATACTATAAATGTACCATAAGTTACTATGGGTCAGTGAAAGTTGAGGTATTTGGGGATATGTGGGTATTAACAGTCTTTTGCCAAATGAATTGATTTTCCAGTTGTATCTTATTTTCTAATTAAGAGAGAAAAATTAGATATTCTTCGCCTTATAGAATTTGAATTATTTCTCTGGGATCAGATTGTCTAAATACTATCTACTGAATGGAAAATTTCCATTTTTTTTTATGAGCTTTTGTAAAAAAATAAATCTTGGCATCTCAGGAGACTGGAGAGAGAAAAAGCAAATCTGTTTCTGTGGAAGGCCAAGGCTCTTCTTGGTTTTGTCAGTAATCAGTGTGACCTCCTGCAGGTCCCATTATTGATTGAGTGGACATAGTGATTCCTGCTCCCCTGAACATTTTTAGGAAGTGCTTTGATTCTGTAGGAATATGCATGGAGGTCATGGCATAAGTAAAGAGATTTTTCCATAAAAGCTGATCACACGTAAAATCTTACCATGCAAATTAATTTCATTTAAGAAGTCCATTTTCTTTTTATTAACTCTTTTTTAAAATTTATTTTTTTATTAATTTTTGATTCACTGTACACAAATGGGGTACAACTTTTCATTTCCTTGGTTGTACATGAAGTACAGTCACAGTGTCTGTGTAATCATACATAGAGTAATGATGTTTGTCTCATTCCATCATCTTTCCTTCCCTCACCCTCCCCGCCCCTCATTTTCCTCTACACAATCCATCCTTCCTCCATTCTTCCTTTACCCCTTCCTCCCTCCCACCCCCATTATGTATCATTATCCACTTATCATAGAAAACATTCGGCCTTTGGTTTTTTGGGATTGGCTTATCTCACTTATCATGGTATTCTCCAACTCCATCCATTTTCCTGTGAATGCCACAATCTTATTCTTCTTTATGGCTGAATAATAATTGTGTATATATACCACAGTTTCTTTATCCATTCATCTACTGCAGGGCATCTAGGTTCATTCCACAATCTAGTTATTGTGAATTGAGCTGCTATAAACATTCATGTGGCTGCTTCACTGTAGTATGCTGATTTTAAGACCTTCAGGTATAGGCCAAGGAGTGGGATAGCTGGGTCAAATGGTGGTTCCATTCCAAGTTCTCTAAGGAATCTCCACACTGCTTTCCAGAGTGGCTCTACCAATTTGCAATCCCACTACCAATGTATGAGTGTACCTTTTTCCCCACATCCTCGCCAACACCTATTGTTGCTGATATTCTTGATAACAGCCATTCTAATTGGGGTGAGATGAAATCTTAGGGTAGTTTTGATTTGCATTTCTCTTATTACTAGAGATGTTGAACATTTTTTCCACATATCTGCTGATTGCTTGTAGATCTTCTGTGAAGTGTCTGTTCATTTCCTTAGCCCATTTATTGATTGGGTTATTTGTATTCTTGGTGTAAAGTTTTTTGAGTTCTTTATAGATTCTGAAGATTAGTGCTCTATTCAAAGTGCATGTGTTAAAGATTTTCTCCCACTCAGTAGGCTCTCCACATTGTTGATTGTTTCCTTTGCTGGTAAAAATGGGAATCTATCCCATTTATTGATTCCTGCTTTTATTTCTTGTGCTTTGGGAGTCATGTTAAGGAAGTCTGGTCCTAAACTGACATGATGAAGATTTGAACCTACTTTTTCTTCTATAGGTGCAGGGTTTCTGGTCTAATTTCTAGGTCTTTGTTTCATTTTGAGTTTTGTACAGGATGAGAGATAGGGGTTTAAATTTCATTTTGCTGCATATGGATTTCCAGTTTTCCCAGCATGATTTGTTGAACAAGTTATCTTTTCTCCATTGTATGTTTTTGGCCCCTTTGTCTAGTATGAGGTAACTGTATTTATATGGGTTTGTCTCTGTGTCCCCTATTCCATACCATTAGTCTACCTGTCTGTAAGAATCATATGATTATTTCAATAGATGCAGAAAAAGCACTGGATAAAATACAGCACCTCATCATGCTCAAAACACTAGAAGAAATAGGGATAGTAGGAACATACCTCAATTGTAAAGGCTTTCTATGCTAAGCCCATGGAGAAAAACTGAAAGCATTCCCTGTAAAAAGTGGAACAAGGCAGGGATGCCCTCTTTCAACACTTGTATTCAACTTTGTCCTTGAAACTCTAGCTAGAGCAATTAGACAGACCAAAGAAACTAAAAGGATACGAATAGGAAAAGAAGAACTCAAACTATCCCTATTTACTGATGACATGATTCTGTATTTAGAGGATCCAAAAATTTCCACAAGAAAACTTCTAGAATTAATAAATGAATTCAGCAAAGTAGCAGGATAAAAAATCAACACTCATAAATCTAATGCATTTCTATTCATAAGTGATGAATTCTCTGAAAGAGATATTAGGAAAACTACCCCATTCATAATAGCCTCAAAAATATAAAATAAAATACTTGGAAATCAATCTAACAAAAGAGGTAAAAGACCTTTACAATGAAAAATATAGAACACTAAAGAAAGAAATTGGGGGGCAGGTGGGGAAGGATTGCTGTCAAGGTCCTGAGGCCAGCTTTGCATGCCCACCCCCACCCTGGCCCCCAGTGCCCACCCCGTTGGCCCATCCCAGACATGATCAAGGTGATCCTCAACTTGAACAACCACAGGAAGCCATGGCTCTCTGAGTTCTACCTGTCCTATAGGGAAGATACCCAACAGCAAATATTAGAAAGACTTTCCATTTGGTATCTGAGATGAAAATATTTGTAATTTCTTAGGAGGATTATTAATTGGAGGATCTCACAACAAATTGATTTATAGACATTATGCAACCCTATATTTTGCCCTCTTTGTGGATTCTTCAAAAAGTGAACTTGGCATTTTAGATCTAATTCAAGTATTCATGGAAACCTTAGACAAATATTTTGAAAACGTCTGTGACCTAGATTTAATTTTCCATGTAGACAAGGTTCACAACGTTCTTGCAGAAGTGGTGATGGGGGGAATGGTATTGGAGACCAACATGAATGAGATTGTTACACAAATCAATGCACAAAATAAGCTGGAGAAATCTGAGGCTGGCTTAGCAGGAGCTACAGCTGTGCTGTATCAGCTATAAAGAATACAAATCTTCCTGAGATCCCAAGAAATATTAACATTGGTGACATCAATATAAAAGTGCCAAACCTGCCCTCTTTTAAATAAAAATATTAAAAAGGCTGCTCTCAGGTAAAATCCAGGGGGAAAAGTCATCTAAGTTTATCATGCAGTTGTTTATCAAAAATAGAGAAGAGAGTCTTAACTTTTGCACTTGGATTTAAGTCAAGATACTGTATAGAAATTGTGTAAAATCAGTATGGATGTTCAATGTTGCTTTTCTTGCTCAGTGGTTTTAATGAAATTAAGTAGTTTCAGTGTGATTTTTTTTTTCCTTTTTTAAACTGCATTTCTATGCCCACCTATGGCATGCCTCTGTGTATTGTCTATTACAGTATTTTGAAAAGTAATATATTTCTTTGATTATGTATAACCATAAATGTTGGTCTTTTGTGTGGATCATCAGTGCAGCATTCCTTAATTCTTTCTGCTATTTGTCACAATTGAAATTTAAAGAACTAAGTGTGTATTTCATGAAAACATTATAACCTTTTTCTCTTAGTTTAAATAAATTCCAAGGTAACTGGACTTCTAAAGCACCTATTTGCCTGATACCTACTTTAGCAACAATTTTTTTATGACCCTCTGACTCAACAAAGTAAATAAAAGTATATTTTATCACTGTTTAAAAAAGGAAATAAATTAAAGAAAACCTTAGAAGATGGAAAGATCTCCCATGTTCTTGGATAGGCAGAATTAATATTGTCACAATGGCCATACAACCAAAAATGCTATACAGATTCAATGCAATTCCAATTAAAATCCCAATGTCTTTCCTCATATAAATAGAGAAAGCAAACATGAAGTTCATTTGGAAGACTAAGAGACCAAGAATAGTCAAAGCAATCTGTAGCAGGAGGAGTGAAGCAGGAGATATCACATTACCAGACCTTCAACTATACTACAGAACAATAGTAACAAAAACAGCATGGTATTGGCACAAAATAGACAGGCAGACCAATGGTAAGAAGTCCATTTTCTTTGTTCTATCTTCTGTTATTTTTTATCCCTATTTTAAAATAAACTTTTGATTTTATAATGGTTTAAGTTTTAGAGAACTGTTGTGACGGTACCACAGGGAGTTTCCATATACTTCACATCCAGTTTCTCCTTTAATGAACATTTTTAGATTAGTATTTTATCCTTACTTTTCATCACCAAAATAGATTTAGTCTATGTGTTCAGGGACAAAAAAAAAAAAAAAAAAAAAAGAATGTGGATGTTCTGTGTCCTCTTCTTTGATTTCAGTTCCCCTTTGCCAACCCATGAAAAGCAGTTAATTTACTGTAAATAGATGTATCAGTTACGACGTTTTTGACTCCGAATAATAGAAAGTCTTCACTTGGCTGGTTTAAAGAGTGAAGACAATATGTTATCTTAGACTGTGGGAGGTGTGGAAGCAGGGCAGTTCCAGATTGATTCAGGGACTCAGCGACATCATCAGAGCTCAAGCCTTTTCCATTTTTCTGCCTGTCACTCTCTGAGTGTTAGCTTGTCTGCGGTCTAGATGCTCCTGGTTGCCAGATGTTGCAGCAGATCAGGCGTCTCATCCAGACGCAACTGCAACCAGGAGAAAAGAGAAGCTTTCTTCCTTTGTGATTCTTGATCAGCAAGAAAAACATTTTCCAGAAGCCCTTAAGCAGACTTTCTCTCAATTTCCTTTGGTGTAATTGCATTATTTTGCCATGTCACACCAATCATGGGTAAGCAAGTGGGAGCACTGTGATTGGGTTAGAGTAACAAAATGCCAGGGAAGAAAGGGGGTGTGGGGTGGTGGTTGACTGTTGGGCAAGTAACACAGGCAATGGCAACATGTTGAACTTTCATGATAATGAAAGGGGGAGACATTTAAATAATAAAATAACACTATTTGCTTATTAAACATCAGCTATTATTTTAGAAAGTGGATTCTTCAATGCATCATAGTGTCTTCTAGATATACTTAGAAGTAATCTAGATTTGGAGGTCTAGTATGATTATTTGGCATCTTTAAAATATGCAAAGCCACCAATTTTTTGCAGATTAGTGTGGAAGCAGGGCAGTTCCAGGATTGATTCAGGGACTCTGTGACATCATCGGAGTCCAAACAACTATTTGTTGAGTTGTGTTGAATGAATATTTTATCCAAAGATATGAAGTAAAGTTATACGTTTTATTTTGACTTGAATGCAATTTACTTTTCTAAATTTTGGCTCTTAGACTTTTTTGCCTATAAATTTTACATACTTATTTTGAGCAGAACTAGTTAATATAGCTAATATTTTATAGGTAAGTTGAATCAGAAAAAAGTTTAAGTTATAAACTTTCAGAATATTTCTGAAGTTTAAAGAACTTAATTCGAAAATGTTAATATATTTAAAAAATCTTACATGTACTTGCTTTTTTTATTGAGGTATAATTTACAAATAGTACATCTTATTCTTGTGTGCAGTTTTGTGAATTTTGACAAATTTATACAGTGTGTAACTGCCACCAGAATTAAGATACAGAAAATTCCCAACATCCTAAAAGTTTCTCTGGCAACCATTGCTTTGATTTCTGTCCCTATAGTTATGCCTTTTCTAGAATCTTATGTATGTAGAGTCATACAATATATATCTTTGAATCTGGCTTCTTTCACTTAACATAATTCTGTTGAGATTTGCCCATGTTGTGGTATGTGTTGATAGTCAATTATTGCTAATTATTATTAATTATTTTTGTGGTATGTGTTGATAGTCAATTATTGTATGTGTTGATAGTCACTATTATCAAATAGTGTCCTCTTGTATGGAGGTGTCATAGTTTGTCCATTCAGAAACTAATGGACTTTTGCTTATAAATTTTGATATTCATGAATAACATAATTATAAATATTTGTAGAGAAATTTTTGTGAGAACTTTTGTCTTTATTTCTTTTGGAAAGATATCAAAGAATAGAACTGCTATGATGTAAGGTAAATGTGTATTTAATTTTATAAGAAACTTCCCAATTGTTTAGCCAAGTAACTCCAGCATTTTCCATTCCCATCAGTTATGTATAAGAGTTCCAGTTGCTCTACATCTTCCCTCGATGTTTGATAATGTTGATTTTTATACAAGATATTCTAAGAGGTGGATAATGGTATTGCTCTGATTTTCATGGCTAATGAGCAATGATGCTGAGCATCTTTTCGTTTGATTATATGGTATATCTCTTCGCTGAAGCAACTGTTCAAATCTTTTACTGGCTGAAAAAACTTGGAGAAGTTCCTTAACCTCTGTGAGCTTCAATTACTCTATCTGGAAAACGGCAATAACAATAGCTAACATTTATTAAGTATTTACTGGATTTAGGTCCTATTTCTCATACTCTGCATATACAAAGTGCTTTAGTGTTTACAACTCATATGCAAGAGGAACTTAGTATCTTTTCATTGTTAGAGATGAGACAATTAGGGCACAAGGAGGTTAAGTGAGTTGCTAAACTCAGAAAGTTTATGAGTGTTGGATTTCTGATAGGAACCCAGATCTATGCTGCTGATGCTCCTGGGCTTCATTTCAGGCCTCTATCTCCTCTTTCCTAGGTAACCATACCTGTTTGAATTAGATGCATATTAAGTGCCTCAGTACAGTAGGCACATTCTTTGTCATTGTAATACTTAAAATGAATAAAAGGGAAAAGAAATGGAACACATATTCAATTAAGTAATTCAGTAAAAATAGTGTTCTTTTATAGGTGTAGGGAAGAAGGAGGAGAAAAGCGTTATCCCAAAATGACTGTATATGTCATTAGGGTTTGTTCCCACAGTTCTCTAATGGGACCCCTTTAGTCTCTATAACTCAGTTTTAAATTCTGATATCAATATTAATAATGATGTTCCTGGAGTTTTCTGTTCTGGTATAGACACTTGACAGATCTTCAAAGAATCTTACTATATAATGCATTTGACTGGGATTTGTCCGTTCTCTAAGAGGAAGTACCTTTCATGGTAGCTCTCTTAGAATTTAGATTGCTGAGGGATCAGTGTTCTTGGATGTGTCTTAAGCAATCAGTAACTTTGTTAGGCTTTTCAACCATATCTTTTCCACAGAGCAGGATAAAATATTACTAAGGGCTCTATTCTAGAAACTTACAAGATTTCCTTGTCAGTTTAGAAATGCTTTTGAGTACAAGTAACAGAACACCTAATGAATAATAGTTGAAACAGGATGAGTTTATTTTTTCTCACAAGCAGCGTTGGAGGTACTAACGTGGGCTCAGTGCCTCTGGTAGTTTCTGGTGACTTCTCGGCCTTTCTATATGGTCACAGATGGCTACTGGAGCTCTAACTATCCCATCCTAACATCAAAAGGAGGAAGATGACAGAAAAGGGGCTTCCTTTTATCAGAGAAGAAAACTTTCTCTGGGATCTCCCTATAGGGGTTCTCTTGCCTCTCACCACCTGTGATGATACTGTGTGCTCATTACTGGAGCAGTCCACATGGGCTGTGATGAAGTATTTTCTTCCAGTTCCTGATTAAAATGGCATTCTGTTAGAAAGGATGAAGGCGTGCATGTATGGCAGGGGAGAGGGGGCGAGAAGTATTATGTAGACAATGAATTATATTGGCCACATATCCCTTTTCTCTTCTCTAGGCACTCAGGGAAAAAAATCTCCCTCTCTGTATTTTCATTTTGAGGTCCTATTAGCTGCTCTGGAACTGACCCAAGCTCTTCTGGGGTAATAAAATTGACTCCCACCCTTGATGGGTATGTTTCTGGTAAGGCTCCAGTTCCAGCCTTTGAGGAGTTACAGTTCCCAGAGCAGCTAAGCTTTTCCTCATCACATCTCCACTGTCTCACCAAACACTTATGAGCTAGAAGAACAAAGGACAAATATTTTGGTGACTCTGTGTAATTTGATTGCACTGTGTTGTGAACTGAAATAGGTTTAGTTAATAATCCATTCAAACCATTTCGGGACAGTTTGTGTCAGGTCTTCAACAAGATCTAATGCCAGGTTGAGTATAATGCAAATTAATTTGAATTTTTCAAATGTGGCAACTGAATCTGAATTAACTTTATGTCATAGACTAGCAGGCAAAATGGTCCCATTGCAAAGTAATTGTCAAGGACTATTTAGTTTTGCTAAACTTTTGCTCTGTGTGAGTAAAAAAGAGATTTTTTTCTCAATTTTTTCTTTTGTAAATTATGTAAAATATCTGCAAGAGAATGGGCCACTAGGGGTACCTTGAAACTTTGGTAGTGCACGCTCTCACTTCAACTTGAGTTGTTCTTACCCCACAGTTAAAGTTGGAGGAGTGGATGAAGGCTTCCAGGAGCGTACTGATAGACCAATTTGGTATTTTTGTCTTCCAGTGTTCCATTTAAGACTACTAACAAACTATGGAAAGGCATAGTCTGCCTGTTGACTGTAGGTCAGTCTGGGCAATTTATGACTCAACTTAGTTTTCATGATTGGGTGGATACATATTTTAGTATTTTGGTTTTCAGATAGCATCTTTATGGAGAGCAAGAAGTGAGACTCTTTAGAATAAGTGTTTTTTCAAGTTTCCTATATTTTGTAAAGTAATTAAATAAGCAACTTCTATAAGAAGCAAAGCTAAATCTGCTAAGTTCTCTGTAAAGAACATCAGAGCACTCATTTACCTGGAAGGGTCATTTCACAGCTTAGTGAGTTGTTTGCAATGTACTCTGAGCCCCAGATGAAAGGAGCCACTTTCCCACCCAGCATTATTGCCAGTGTGTCTTCAGCTGCCAAGGAGAAGCTGATTCAGAATCTGCCTCCAACATCCAAGACCCGCCTGTGCTTTGTAAATGGAGCATCAGTGCTTGTTCAATTGTTTGGATATTGTTCAGCTTGCCTGTGATCTAATGAGGTTTATGTTTAAGAGTGTGCATTGGCGAAAGTCGTCTTTTAAAAAGCACCCCAAATAATGTCACAATCGTCAATCAGAGGAAGAATCTGGGGACAAACTAGTGATTTCCCCCATTTCCTTTCGCTTTTGCTTTTTTGTTTTCTGGAAGATCAAATTCAAATAGCATTTATGCTTTCTTTCACTGAATTAACAATGGCCGGGAGAAGGTATTTCAATCCCCTTAAAGAAAGCTTTTCTATGATGACAAACCCGTGCACGTTTAGAGGCTCATCTGGTGCTTGGCGGATTTGGGCCGTCAATCAGATGTGTAAGTACTGGCTGGTTCCTGTGCTGTGCTGCCGCTGGAGTTGTATTTATGGCAAAGGCTAAGGTCACTATCAAAAGAAACACGGGCTCGCTGTCTCTGAGCTCCTCCTCCAAGCAGAGGAATGTTAAACTAGACATCTGTCTGCGAAAACAATCAACTCAACATGTGCACACTCTCAAAGGAGGATCTTGTCCTGCCTGTCTCTCAACTTTTGGAAAATGCTTTTTCCTCAATGAGCTTTAGAAATGCAATAACAAGCCAAACTCTTCACCTTTTAGTGATTTTTCATATTCACGTAGAAAATACACTTTTAACATGCCACATATAGTTTATTAAAAGGATCCTTCCATGGTAGCAGTAATTTGTTAATCATTACATAATGTAATATGACTATATGATGATACCAGTTTTATTAGAGCTATGATTTATGATGTTTTAAGCACTAGCCTTATTTAATTCTCATAACAGTTCTGGGTGATTGGTATTATTTCAGTTTCACAAATGAAGAAACTGAAACCTTCAGAGAGTCTGGTTATGCACAAGTGGGGAATCAGGGATCAGCCTATAGTCAAAGCCAGTGTTTTAGCCACCGGATTCTCCAGTTGTGGTTCTAGAACATGATATCCTCCTCATTCCTGGGGATGATCTATTGGTTTACCTATTATTCTTACAAGAAAAGAAGATGTTAAATATAACATCTGTGGAGATTTTTTTTTCCAGTGGAAGGAAAAATAAAATTAATATGTAGATTGGCCAGAGGGAAAAAAACATCTTCTTCCGTGTTCCCAAATTCATTCTTAGTGGCATAGCCTATATGGCATTGTACAAAACAAAACAAAACAAAAAAGAAACCAATTGTCACCAAATGTTAAGGGATTAGGATACTAAAGTACAAATAAAATGAGAACTATTCCTGCCAAAGAACCAGGTGATTACTACTATAGAGATTAGGGTATCAGAGGCAGGGCCAAAACAGGAAGGTTCAAGAAAGTTTATTAAAAATATAATTTGTAAACTACAAACATACTGAAGTATTGGAAAAATTCCTCAGGGGGGAAAAATGTTAACCCTATGGTAGAAAGAAGAAAATGGGGTCAGGAGGTAGAGATTCTGGTCTGTTCTCTCATTGGAGAGTTGGGTCACCTTGGAGAAGGCCCCGCCAGACCTCAATTTTCTCATCTATAAAATGAGGCCTCTGGTGCCTTCCAATTCTAAAACTCTGAGTTTGTAACTCAAACCTGTCTTATTTTTGCTAATGGCTCAATTTTCCTTTCTGCACACCTGTAAGGGAATTGTCAAGGAACCAACTGAAAATGTGATTTAATTCTTTCCTCACTTATGTCCTCCTCCTCCTGTCATTTGTAAGTCCTTTGTAAGGATAGTGGGGAAACAAGTAAGATGAATGTAATGTACCAAAAGCCTGAATTTTCCATTAATATACAATGTACTTAATGTATGCTTAGTCATCTCTTTCACTGTTCTATTTTATTTTACCCTCTGTTATATTGAATTGCTGTTTTCATTTATCACAAAACTGTTTTTTTGAAAAAATTGTAACTGAAAACCTACATGGATTCTTCTATTCAAATTAGCACAGCATACACTTTTAGATTTCTTTATCTACTAACTGTCCCCATACAATAACTGTCATTATTTTAGTTGCCAGAATTAATGAACTGATACAGTTGGAAGGTTTTAGGAAAATTATTTATGGCTTAACAGTAAGCATATTAACAAAACTGCATTACCATACAAAGCACACCATCATCTTCATCTTTGAAATATTTTAACACTTCTTTATGGGAACATAGTTTAAAACCAATATTATAAACATCTAATTAATACCTTATAAAAATGCACCATACAAAGTAGAAAATAGAGAGATGATACAAAAGGCCAAGAAACAGAAAAAAGGCAGGATCTGCTGCTGACCTTGAATTCTTAGTCCAGTTTGGTAGGGAAAAACAAAAACAAACAAAACAGAAACAAAGCTCACAACTAAGGAGTCTATAGGATAATGCAATGTAAAATAAGATAACCCTCAAAACTCAGACTCTTTATGCAGAGATTCAATGTTTTCCATTAATGACATCATTGAACTTTGTAGGCATTTATTTTTCTGAGAGTAATTTCTGGGCCTCTCTACTGTATACCTTGTTTTAATATCATATTCCTTTTTATCACTTGGTTTATCTGAATTTCTAGATGGACATTAGCCATGGACAGACACTTCACTAGACATCCCAGAACCATGGAAAATGTTACTGCTTGTTTTATTCCTCAGGCCAATCAACAGGTATGAATTCTGTCTCAAGGGCTTAGAATTTATTTATATTTACATGGAACATGAATGGTACAGGCAAGAACGGAAAGTATGCAGCATGCATGTGATCACTACCCATTCCAAAGTCCAGTGTCTGTAACTGGTCATGACCTTATTTCCTGCTGAGCTGAAACTTGGCCTCAAAATCCTTCTCAAGAGCAGTGGATGCCGTTCCCATAAGCAAATAAAAACCAACTTGCTGAGCATAGTCTACAGTTAAAATATCTTCCTAGAAGTATCAAAGTACCTTCTTTCCTTATTGATTACAATATGATTATCTTTCCTGAAATTCTCTAATCTTTTGTGTGTTTTCATTTTAACAAGTCAAAACAATTGTTTTAAAGAAAATGACCTTTTATTGATTAAAAAAAATATCCCGTTAAGACCTCTAACTGCATATTAGGGACTTGAAAAATATTTGTGTCTTAAGTAGACTCAATGCTAGAAATAGAAGACAGAAATATCAAATGAAGCCAGAGAACCCTCTCTGATTCCTGCGTTGGGGGCAGGTCCCTCCAGATATTCATGGAGGAAATCACACACCAAAGGGCCCCAACAGATTAAGCCCTGGGAAGCTGGCAGAGCAAAGAAGAAATGTGGAAGTTCCAGTTTCTTTTGTGTTACAAGTTTCCAAAATATGAGGAAATATGCCAAATGCCTTTGGCTTTCAAACGATAATATAGTCTGAATTAATGACTAATGAGGAAACGCCCACTGAGAGTTCATGGACAGTATCTCTCTAAAGGTCAGATCCTGTTGGCAAATGACCAAAGAACCCTTCTTTCTTAAGCCAGCCAACAACTTCTATGGCCAGGAAGCACTCTGCCATCAACTCGGCGTTATAAAAGTGAGCAATTGAAAGCATTACTTGAAATTAATCTAATAACTCCACTGAATATACCAAAACTTGTGCCCGAAACACATTGAATTTGGGTCCCTGACAGGATTTTAAGGGAAATGTAAACATAAACCCTTTTTAAAGAAAGATATTACCAATTTAATGGATAAACAATAATGCTCTGAGGCTAATTTAAGGCAAATGCAATAAAAGGACATGAATTTCTTCAAACTAAGTGTACATCGTAAAATACTCTAAAATGTGTTTTATTTCAGATTTTGAGGGTTCCTAAAGTAATTAATTCTTTAATTAACATCATCATATATGATGATTTTCTCTGATTCCAGTAAATACACCCATTTTTCAGCAGAAGAAAATGAGAAACAACCAATAGGTCCTGATTATTTGTTTAATGCAAGTTGAGTGAGAACACATTTACATAAATTTAATATTCAATAATGTGTTCACTCACCATTTATTGAACACCTACGCAGCACTGGGAACTCTGTTAGGTGCTGGGAGATAGAGATGTGAAAAAAATATACACGGTTTCTACTCTCATGGAGTTTTTAGTCTAGTCAGAAATCTTACATTAAATAAGTAGAGAAACGTTCAACAATTAAGATAATACTAAGTGATCAAGCAAAGAGTATACATCTTCCAGTTTACTTTAAAACTATGGCTTCCTACAGAGAAGAGGTGACTATAGCTAAATTTGATTTGTCCTACAAAATAGCTTCAATTTCAATTTTAAACATACAGAAACTCTCCTATAGACTCATGAGATGATTTCTGACAGTAAGAATGACAGAAGGCATTCTCTTCAGGGAAAAAAAGTATGAGTTTTTTTTTTAGAAATACCTTTAACCAAGGCAGTTTTCAGGGGAATTAATGACTTTTTTAAGGTTAATGGTCATTGGCTTCATGTTTGGCCCTCAATTAAACTCTGAACTTCAATTGTTATGACTTAATTGACTTGGTTATATTTCATGTTAGCATTTCAAAATGACCTTCCTTTTAAAAAATAAAAAGTTACCCTGAGATAGTACCATGGGGTCTTTTGTGGAGCCCAATGACATATTCACTACAGCCCACACTGACTTTACATGTGGTTGAGCCTAGAAATTGCTTACTTTGCAAGTTCTCACTGGGGTCCTCCCTATCATTCTTACCTCTGTCATGAGACAGCTCAGGATAAATCCAAGTGAGGGAAAAGGAATGAAAATGAAATATATTTGATGCCCATGATTATGATTAAAATGCCAATGAAATCCACTGAGATCCATTTTATTCTAAGAGCAGGGGTTAGACAGTCTTAACAAAAGCTTTGAGTAACACTATTAAGTACTGTCAAGTTAAGCCCATTAAAAAACGTTACTATATTTATCTTTTCCTTACATTACAAATGACTCCAAATGTTTAGTTGTTCTAGTTAACTAGATGAAAACTTAAATCTCTTACACAGGGAGCAATGAGAACACGCTGGATTTACTTAATCAATGAGCTGGATTTTATATACAGTAGGTATGCCACCAAGTTTCAAGAGTGCTCTACTGACTGGAACAAATTGAGGCATCAAATGAGCACATCCCCTCCCCCTGTATTGTGGAAAAGTTTAAAAAGTCTTTTTTTTTTTTTTGGGAGTACTTTGATCGAGCTTTGAAATCATTTTAGTGGATTCCTATTGTATGAAAACTGTAATTTATAGTGCTTGACCTAAGCAGCTCTTTTGTCTCACAGCCATATTCAAAACAATAGCAGGAAAGTAAAAAACACAAGGGGAACTCAAGCTGTTCTGGTTATTATTTAATTCATAATTCCATCTTCCTTATTTAACCTTTGGCATCCAGGCACATTCTCTAATATCGGGTTCAGAATGTGTTTACTACGTATAGGAAGGTTAGTTTGGAGTAATAGGAGCAGATGATCCAAACTTGTTCTCAGGCGATCCTTCCTTAACAGAAGCGGCTTTACAACAGGCTCAGACAGGCGCTTCTCTGTAGAGGGTGACACTGCAGGCACACTCCCGTTGTTTGCCTTTTCGTTTCCTCTCTAGTTAAGCTTATTTGTTCCTTAACCGTGATCAAGAATGTGCCGGCCAGGAGATTTTCTCCTCCCGTTTTTGTCATAAAATTGTAATAGTTTGAGGCAATCAGCTCCCATCAGATCACATGGACAATGGCAAGCTGACCCTATGATCAAAGAGCTGAGTAATTCACTAACTAAATCACAGTCATTTTTCTATTTTAATTCACAATTTTAGTCAGATGAACAACACTCAGGCTGAAAGGAGCTATAAAACCCTATTTTTTTTTTTTTGGCTTCTTTTGTCAAAATACTCGAAGGCATAAACCTCATTCTACATTTAACCCTGTAAAATCTGATTATCTTAGTTAAAAGTTTTTATGATCCTACAGGTGCCACAGAGGAATATTTTGACGTGATGGATGCTCCTTGAAGTTTGCTTTTCCCTGAAGAGATTAGGCCAGTTGTTCTACCCACCCTCGACAGATGCATTAGGGCTTAGATGAGATGTATTTTGATCCTGGGATCTTTTTCTAGAAAGAAAAAGAGCCAAAAAGTAGAGCGATATGCAGAGTACAAACCACGTGGAAGGAAACTGGCAAAGGCCAGTAAAGGGAAGGCAATTGGGAAGATATGAGAAGCAAAGGAAAGGAACTGAAGGCCCTGAAGATTTAATTCAATTGAAACACAAGGTCTGTCCATGGGCACAGGTTAAAAAGAGCAAACCTCTAAAGTATCTTGGCTCTGAAGAGGAAAGCAAATAATGGGTGTAGCTCCCCAGTGAGAGGCAAGTGAATTAACTGTTCACTTGGCACTGTGCATTAATTAGTGTGGCCCGCCAGGGACCATTTAGTAGATTACCTCATCAGGGCTCTAAGCAATCCTCTGGTGGCTTGCATGAGTTAATGCACCCCCCAATGACCAATAATTTATCATCTTTTCCAGGGGGTGGAATTGTGTCTTGAAGATAATGAGCAGGTACACACACCTATGGTTAAAATAAAATTATTTCCCCTGGAGGTCCAGCTTTCTATTTTAGAAGCCCGAACCTTCCTTTCTATGTGTGACTTTAGGAGCATTTTTGAAGAGTTACGGTAATAGAAGGCAAAAGAGAAAAGATTCTCAATCGTTTGTGTTTTTTTGTTGTTGCTGTTTTGCCAGGTTGCGGGGAAGAGGAAAGGGTGGTGGGAGGGAGTTCATGAAGTCACCCTAAGCCTCAGTAGTGGATCAGCTTTGGTCTGCACCCTTTCCTCTCCGTACTTCAAACGGGTCTCTTGTGTGTTTGTAGGAGCAGATGCGTGGCAAGTCCCTGTATGCCAGAGAGGACATCAGTTAGTGTTATGTTTTACACACACTCCTCCTTCCTGTTGTGGCATAATTCATTAGCACAGTGTGCAGGATGTGCCATAAAACAAGATTTTGCTTTAACGTTAATGTCCTAATGACGACAACAATAAAAATAAGTTGTCATCCCACATGCACTATCCAGGGCTGATGTTTATATTGTCTAAATTAAAAAAAAAAATAACACATAGAGATGAAACACTGATAAGTGTTTTAACATAAAAGAAAAAGACAAGAAGGCTTTAAGCTTCCGATTTGGGAACTTACTCCCTTCCTTCCCACATCCCTCCGATTCACATGAAGTAGATACAATCAGATTAGTTCTTGTGTGGGAAAAAGCTTCCTTTTGAGTAACTCGTAACCTTATTGCAGCATGCAGTTAGCTGCTGGTTTCTTGTTTTTAAGGTCCAATTGTAAAGCCTCACTCATGGAGAGGAGGGGGTGTCTTTGGGGAACACCAATACTTTCCCACAACACATTATGTCAGGGTGCCAGGTAGAAGAATACACACAAAATGCAAGTACCTTTTTTTATTTTTTAATTTATTTGGGCACACTCATCATAAATTTGTTTAATGTAAAACAAACAAATCCTTGACAAGGGTTTAACAGGATTTTCAACATCTGTGCAGATAAATTTAATTTATTCCTCAAGTAAAAAAACAGTTTAGAGCATGCCATGAAGCCTGCTTTTAACAGGTTTAAATATTTTTGTTTAAAATGTGTGTGTGCATGTGTGCGCAAGTGTGCATATCAAGGCAATATGGTAGGGTTCTCAAATCATCTATTTACTCGCAAAGCTTGCATGATAAATTTTACACCGAAATACAAGTTTGCTTGATGCCTCTTTATCATTGTCTTCTTCCTCTCTTGAGGGTTCACGTAGAAGCCTCACTATAAAGTCTGGTTTGGACTCCAGGTGTTTGTATACTTTGAAAGGAAAAGTCATAAGCAGAGTTTTACAAACCTTCTTAGGTACAGAATCAACTAAGTAGTAGTGCCAAATTTAGTCTTTTGAAGAACAAAGTAATGTGTATAGCATAAAGGTGTTTGCAAAAGTTATATTTTTATTAATATTTCCAAAATCACCTATTTGACATTATAAAAGCTATGTTTTATAAGCATGGGGGCAAACATTTTGCTAAATACATTTTTTGATAGATTTTTAATTTCCCAAAAGATAGGTTTATAACTAATTTAGTGATTTTTTTTTTAGAGTCCAGTCTGGTCTGCAGTATATAAAGGTAAACAAATTTAAGTGAGCAAATACAAAACATTCTTTATTGTGCTAATTTAAAAACTGCTCCAGGTTTATTTCTGGTATACTTCTTTCATTCAAAGCTGAACATTTCTGATGTCTAAATTATTTGTTACAAAATTATGTAGTATAAAATGCAGACACAAAGCCGTGTAAGGAATGTGCTTTAAAAATTTTTTACTCATAAAATTCTGGCTAACTTAGCACTGACGAGTAGCCATGATTAAAAATAAACTCTGGACAATGCTGGCCCTGAGTTTCATTTCTCTCCCCTCAGCTTCTACACCAAAGGAGTGTGGCTCCCAGACACAATGTAACCAATGCTTTTAAATGAGATAAATGTAAAATGTTTGGAGTTCAAATAAGCATTATCAAAAGAGGAAATTCTCATCAAGTGTATTTTTGCAGCTTGGCTTAAATCCACAGAAGCCAGGAAATTGTAAAGACTGAGCAGAATATGCATGTGGCACAGGCTCCCTTCTAGATCTGCTGTGGCTCTGCAGGTGAGAGCCAAACTTGAATTCAGACTTCTTGTCTTCAGCTTTTGTAGGTTTGGCTAGGTTATTCCAGGACAGTCATGCAAGGATGGGTATCTGTGAGCGCACACGAATAGAAGGGAGCGTGGGATGAATGGAAGCTTGGGGGAGGGGGGGGGGGAGGAGGTGATTTGGTAACTGGGAGGAGAATTGAAAAATCACACCTTTCAGTCTCCACATTCTTTCTTTTGTTCAGTACACAAGGAGAAACCATCCGGAAGGAAGAAAGATTATGACTATCTATAAACTAACTGTTTGACAGAGACAGAAATGCTGATAATGAGTGGGTTGTGTCTGTAGTTCTTGGCTGTTCACATCAGCAAGAGATGAAGGAAAACAGAAACTCCTGATATGTTTGTCTCGAGAGGTAGTGGTGAGACCACGCGGCAAGAGTTCAGCTGAAGTTCAGGGCAGATGTTGCCAGGAGTTTACGCTGCAGGAAAGTAAAATTGCTTCCGGATTCACTCTTCCTCCCAGCTTCTCTTCCAGGATCTTCAGGGTCAAGCTGTGCTATGGCATAAGGTGACAATGTCTGTGGGGAAACAGGCTTTGAGCAGGATGCCCCTCTCCCGGTTGCAGTCCAACTCCTGGATAAATCCATACCAATAGATGACCAAGCCCGGGCCAAATCTGCAAGAAACACCAGAAAATAACATGCACACATAGTATCAATACAGTTAGCTCCAGAAAAGGGTCACTTTGGAGGCACAGATGATTAAATGACTGGATTGCACAATGCATGCCATCATTATGAATGAAAGTAGCTGAATATATACCAAAGAGCTCACTGTATACAGAAACCTTTCTTTTCCAGGAACCTGAAGAACTTCAGATATAGGAACCATCCGTAACACCTTTCCGTAAGGTGTTATGAGCTTGGGCTAATGTGGCTACTTGGCTGACAAGGAAAAAACCAAAGTAAGGACAGTGATAAACTGAGGAATACCTAGTTTGGAATTTTAGTCTAATATTTAGTGGGACTATTTTTAAAATTCAACTTGTTCACATCTTTTTTTTTTTTTTTTTTTTTTTTTTTTGGTACCAGAGATTGAACCCAGGTGTGCTTAACCACTGAACCACATCCCCAGCCCTTTCTACTTTTTATTGTTTTAGACAGGATCTTGCGAAATTGTTGAGGGTACCTTTGAATTTGTGATATTCCTGCCTCAACCTCCTGAGCTGGTGGGATTACAGGCGTGTGTTACCAGGTCCTGCTAAACTTGCTCATTTTCAATTACGAAAAGGAAAAGAGTATTTTAATAAAGAATTTAAAAAATGGAACAGCTTTATGTCCTCTCGGGCTATAACATTGTATTCATACACCAATAGGCCAGAAGCATCTCCTGTCAGCCACTCCTTCTAAGTCATAAAAAGAAAAGGAAAGGAAACCACGCCTGTAATCCCAATGATGCAGGAGGCTGAGGCAGAAGGATCAAAAGATCCAGGCCAGCCTGGGCAACTTAGCAAGACTCTATATCAAAATAAGATTAAAAGTGCTGGGGATGTAGCTCAGTGGTAGAGCACCTCTGGGTGCTAGTACCTGCTCCCTGCCTTCCACAACCCATTTGACAAACTGGAATTCTTTAAAGATACCTTCATTCCAACACTTCACTCTGCGCATTAAAACCTAAGAGCAGATTCAGTATGGAATTAATCATGGCAAGAAGTAATAAAGTCATATAGACTTGTGACAAAGTATAGACAGATAGATGCAGGCTTAAAACCTCCATGTTTCTAAGTTGTGCCTCCAAATTATCTCCAATTTTGTTAGCAGTGACTGATTCCCGCCAGGCAGACTCAGGAAGTGGCCCTGTAGACGACTTCACCCATCAGGAAGTTGAGACCTTTAGGCTGGGTTCATAAAGATGTAATCACTATCAATCACTGTGCACAGAGAGATGTTTTGCACATCAGTTTCACGTTTTTCCTACCGAGAGCACTTAATTAAAGGGCAGCACTACTTTTGGTGTACTGTTGCAGGAATTTTACAGTGAAATCATAAATTATGAATGTTGGGTTAGTAAAAGGATGTCTAAAAACAGAACTGCTTTCTGTATTCTAACATTACAGCAGGCTGAGCCATGCTAGGCCAAAAGCTTTTTCCTTGTATGATTTATTATATGCTGTGGTGTACTTGCCAAAACTAACAGTACAGGATGGGCTGTGAGATACTGTATGCACAGGAACAAGTTCACTTGGATGTCATGGACTGGTTTATTTGGGGATTCACATCAGTAGGGTAGGCAAGTCATATTCAAGATGTGTTCCAGGGGTTTAGAAACTGGTTGTATGAGAAGTCTAGGAGCATCAGACCCAGTGAGATTTACCCAAATTCTGGGCTGGCGGCAGATGCTCTCTTTTTCCTTAGCATCTCCAACAAAGGGGTTCTTTCGAGTCAAAACAATTAGGCTCTCTGTGCATGGGGTGTGAGCCCAGTGCTAGAAAGCACACACATTCCCCCTGGATTCGTACTTGCTTCCACTCAACAGAGGGTGTCTCAATAACTTAATTATAAACAATGTCTCAAACTCCAACACTTACTATTTGGTATCTTTATTTTGTAAATAGTTCTGTGATTAAAACCACATGATTTCAGAGTTGTCAAAACAAGCCTGGCAGGAGCCAGGAGATCTGTGAATCTGTGGACCATGTCTATGAGGCCTCCAACCACCAGTGATGTACCCAGTCACAGACTCCACAGATCTCACAGTGAGCGCAACAAACGTGCTCCTCCATTTTATTATAAGACCATTCTAGAGACCACAATGTTCTTAGAAAGGCACTAATGTTTTTACAAAGGGAGAAAAAAATGTGATCTAAAGAGTCATGGGGAAGAACAAAAGAATGTATGGGGGTCATAAAAAACAAGCCCACTGCTTTAAAGATTTAGTAAAACAAAAACACATATCACCAGCACTGAGCGAGCGAGAACAGCTTGTACTTTCCCTGAACAGCTAAATCATGAGCCAAAGGACTCGAAGCATGACAGCTCTTTACAAAAATGGCATTTCCTAGGTAGAGAAGCCAAGCTGGGGAATACCTCACTCAATGCCCTAGAAAAAGGACTTGTTTCACTTGTGAGGCAACAGATGAAACCTGACAACTCAAAAAGGTCTGGAAGATTGAACCTGTACATTTCACATGGTGGATCACAACCAGGATTCCCTTGAGGTAGTAACACCATCTACAAACATTTTCAGCAGGACTCACAAGAAGTCTCCACCAGCTATCCACATCTTCGTTTCTTATGAAAGAAAGTTAACTTTAGCTCTGTCACATAGCTCAAAACCTCCCCTTGACAGTGTGTGTCTAATTCAAAATAAAGAAACACAACTTCCTTTTGTAAGTAGAGAAGGGTAGAGAGGCTTTTAAATTATGTGGTCTGTAGGGGATAAAAATAATAGAGATTTTAAAGGGTGACAAGTTTGGAAATTTAATGGCAGAACAGAAACTGGCCTTGTTCCCAGCATCACCTCAGTGTATCTTTGTGCTTTCTCCAAGAGTTCAGGATCCAGAGATGATCAGATGCTGCTAAGATAACCTTTCAGCAACTTATCTGTTTATCAAGAGGCTGACCACATCAAGGAAATTTTATAGTCACTTCCTAAGTTATCTGAAGTAAGGGAGAGGAATTTTTGGTTGATAACTTGAAAGACAAAGCAATCCAAAACCATTCATTCTGAAAAGGCGTAAGGCAGGGAGAAAACAGGACCCCACAAAATTTTTATGTAGGAGTGAAGTGTGGTGGCGCATGACTATGATCTTAGTGGCTCAGGAGGCTGAGGCAGGAGGATTGCAAGTCCAAAGTCAGCCTCAGCAACTTGGTGAGGCTGTAAGCAACTTAGTGAGATCCTATCTCAAAATTAAAAAGTGCTGGGGATGTGGCTCAGTGGTTAAGAGCCCCTGGGTTTAATGCCTGGTACACACACACACACACACACACACAAAATTAAATGTAGGTCAAGTTTCGTTTGTAGGTTGAACATTTTCACCATGTTGATGCCTATTCTTTTTTACTGTGGCACCACTGGACAAGAATGAGATCACTGGGAAGGATATGTAATCTTCATGACCAATTAAAATTCAAAGAGACTCTGGTAATGGCATTTAAAAGAAAACAGAATCTCTGGGACTGAAAGAATGTACAAAGCAGACAGTTAGTTGCTCTGCCACTGGGATCACAGCTCTACTGACCAGCCCAGAGACACTCAGTAACGGGAAGTGAAGGAACATGGATTGATTCTGTGAACACCTTTCAAGGTTGACTATCATTTTAGAGTTGTTACACTCTTGGTCAAGTAGTAAGATCTCAGAGTTCCCAACACATTTAAAATCTCTTGGGGGGTAGAGATTAGAATGTGAGTGACTTTTAAACAAGTAATTTTGCTTAGAAATAAAACACCACAAAATCAGAAAAATAACAAATACCTCTTGAAATAATGGGAGATGGAAGCCAAGAGTCATGAAAGACCTTGAAGATGTGAAAGATGAAGTTCATCATAAATCGTGACAACCTCATAAATGTATTCAGATATGTTTCTATGATTTCCTTCCCTTTTAGGATATTTAGATAAATTAAACTGGAGACTGGGGCATTAAAGCTGGGTACCTTTTGTGTTTTTGTGCATACTTGTCTCCTAGGGATTATCCCTCTGTTTCAGCATTTGTCTCTTTTTTTATTCTGAGGCTGTGGTGAGGACAGAGGACATGTTTTATTTACATTCCTGAACTTTATGCCTAGCATGATAGTGCCTAGTATGTGGCAGATACCCTTGTGGATGAGATGAGAAGACGGTGTTAGTAATAACAATCAGGTTTGTTGGTTATTGAATTTGGTGGTGGCCTGCTTTAGAAGTGCTGATGGCAGGACTCAGTTACTGCCACAACACAGCATTTTCACTATGGCAAGGATGATGGTAATAATAGTTATAAAAATGTTCTTACAGGTTGAAAATCTGAAATACTCCAAAATATGATTCTTTGGGAGCGCTAACAAGACACCACAGTGGAAAATTCCATACCTGACCTCATATGATAGGTGGTAGTCCAAACACAGTTAACGTTGTAAAGAGGTAAACACAGGCACTAAAAATATGCCATAAAATTACCTTCAAGCTATGTGTATAAGGTACAAATGAAACATAAAATTAATTTTGTGTCTATATTTGAGTGTTACTCTGAAGAGATCTTAATATACATTGCAAGTATTTCAAATTCCTACAAAATCCCAAATCTGAAACACTTCTGGCGTAATGCATTTTGGATAAGGGATACTCAACATGTATTGATATTTTCATAGCATTTACTGTGTGCCAGACACACTTCTAAGCACTTACTCTACATCAGCTCTTTTAATTTTTCTCTTAGACCCAGTCTTGCTAAGTTGTTGAGGCTGATCTGGAACTTGGGGTCCTCCTGTCTCAGGCTCCTGAGTTGCTGAGATTACAGGCATGTGCCAACATTACTGGCTCAACACACTTAATTTTTATGCCAACCTCATGAAGTAGGTTCAATTACTGTCCTAGTTCTACAAATGAAGAAATTGAGGCACAAAGAAACTTAGCAGGTTTCATAAAGTCTCACAGCTGAAATGTAGAAAAAGTTGTCTTGGGAATCAGTCTGTGATTGTATTAATGATGTAGTGATCAGTTTACTAAACTGGTGAAAGAGTATCAAATTTTAACCAGAAAAAGAAGAAAAGGCCTTTGTACTAGGTACAGTGTTCTGAGAATATTTTAGAGGATTCTGACGCCATATCTCCAGTCTAGAATTGACCCAGAAGAGAAATGCAGGGTATCTGAGGAGCAGTACAGTGGAATATGTCTGAACTAGAAATGAACCCTCAGGTAGGGGATGTCCACCATCCCCTGATTGTGAGAAGGGTCTTGGGGAGGAGAGGGGTGATTCATGCTCTGTCTCTCAAGTGCAGAATTATGTCTCTAAAGTGCAGAATTAGGGTTATGTTTTAAAGGAGCTAAGAATTGGATTTTGATTCAACACAAATTTTTTTTTCTATAACTGAAATTTTGAAAACAGGGAGTGCTCTGCCTTGCAAAACAAAGACATTTCTGTGATGGGTTGTATTAAACCAAGAATGGGCTTTCATTAATCTAAAAAAAAAAAAAAAAAAAAGCCGGGTGCAGTGGAACACCCCTGCAATCCTAGCAACTCAGAAGGCTGAGGCAGTCTGAGTTTTGGAAGCTTGAGGCCAGTTTGGGCAACTGAGTGAGATACTGCCTTAAAAAAAAGAAAAAAAGAAAAAAAAAGGCTGGGGTGTGTGGGATGTGGCTCAGTGGTAGAAGCCTCTGGGTTCAATCCCCCGTATCAAAAAAAAAAAATTTTTTTTTGGTCAACACATAAAAATTAGAACTTTTTTTTTTACAAAGAACCCTTCATATTCTGCTTCTTTTGAAAAACTGATCTGCTACAAGTGGCTGGAGCAAAGTAAGAGCTGACAGCTGCCCCCTCCAGACATGGCATGCATTCCCAGGTTTGTGGCAGTCTCTGCCATTCTCTGCCACTCCCTGATGCTGGGACCCTGTGCCAGGTACCCTTTATCTCCATGCCTGTGCTGTGGACTTCCTCAGGGTAAAGACCCATTTTTCCATGCTCACATCTCTTCAAATGTGGGAAAGCACTAGAGAGCCTCAGAGGGTTTCATATTTCAAGAAAAAAACAAGAGGGCATTTTTCTTATGTTCTTTCTACTTTGCTCATTTATGTCTACCTGGTCCCTGGGGCCATTTGAGTTCTTGACCTCTGTCCTGAGATCTAACTTAGGTTCTTAATCTTGGGCCAGATAATTGAGGGGTTGGAAAGAAACTGCAAGAGACTATTATACATGCCAAGCTCTATTCTCAAGAGTGGGGGAAATATATGTGTGTGTATGTGTATGCATATATAAAATAACAAAATATATTATACATATTTCTCTTATTTCTAAAATGATGACAAAATAGGATTCACAACAGCTTTCAGTCATCATGTATTTTCTAAGTAGATGGGATCTAAAAGCACAGCTGTTATCATATGGGAGTAGCAAAAATTGTTTTTGTTTGTTTTGAGGAAAATCTTTGAATCTAGAAGGGTTGGGGATGTCCCTCTAATTGGTTCCACTTCTTTCTATAGATGGATGTGTTATGTGCAGGTGAAGGGCATACACAAAGGAGGTTCTCTGATATGCGTAACACTAAGACATATTGAAGATGTGTGAAAATACTTGGCAAAGTTGTAGCTAACCTGTCCCTGCACATATGGTTCATCTTCACAGTAAAAAATGAGCTGGTAGGAAAGACATTTAGCAACTGCACCAGGTCCCATTAAGAACTCACTCTACTGAGAGCAGTCTTGCCACTGTTACCTATAAGAAGAAAGGTACAGAAAAGTGTCAAACTAAATTGGGCAGCAGCAGCAATGAAAGAAGACCCCAGTGATGGTGCTGGTGGAGTTCTTATGAATTGCAACTAAGAGATTCGGACAGATATTGTGGCAGGCAGACTATTAAGATGGCCTTAATGATACCCACCTGTTATTCAGGCTCTTTGTAATCGTTTGTCTGTGAATGTGGGCTGGACCTACTGACTTGCTTGTAACTAAAAGAATACAGCAGGAATGATAGGATTATCACTGTGATTAGGTTAGAAAAGCTGTGACTTTTGCTATTAAACTCTTGCCTTCTCTGCTTGCACTCTGTGATGAAGCAAACTGTCACATGGGAGAAGCCTGTGTGACAAGGAACTGAAGGTGGTCTGTGGTCAACAGCCACTGTGGAACTGCAGTCCAACAATCCATGAGGAAATAAATCTTGACAACAACATGAGTGAGCATGAAAGTGGACCTTTCCTTAGTCAAAAATGCTGATGAGACTGGGTCAGGACAGCCTGGAAGAGACTGTGAAGCAGAGGACCCAGCTAAGCTGTGCTTGCACTCCCAAGCCACCGAAGTTGTGAGAAAAATGTGTGCTATTTCTAGTCACTGGTTTGGAGTCATTTGTTATACAGCATTAGATAACTAATACAAATATGCACTACAAACTTGAGTTTAAGTATAAATCAAATACCATTCTTCCACATATGCAGTATGAAGAAACCTGTTGGGTACAGACTCTTTTTCAGTTATAGCTGAACCCAGAATTTAGAGCAGAAAGGACGACTGAAGGTGATCATCTACAAACAGTAACTCTTAAAGGCAAACTGCAAGTTATTGAGCAACCATGTGCTTTTGTACTAACTGCTGCTTGCCTCCTCAATACTTGTCCTTGCTGCATAGCTAGGATACTGGGGTTACATGAAATGAAGCAGGCTTCATGTTTTCTCCTATCTGTGGTTTGGGTGTTAAACTTGGTTTCTGGGTTTCTAAAGTTGCAAATTTGAAGAGGTGCACAGGGGAGGGCCACTACAGGCAGAACATGTTGCCAGCTCAAGTGAATGACTACTGACAACTAGGGAAGAGATATTAAAAATGCCAACTGTGATATCCCATGGCTGTTTGGTGTTGGGGCAAACAGACTTTGTCTATCTCAACAGATGCTGAGGACAGTCTAGGAAAAACAGATGCTGGTTACATTTTGTTCAGTTTAAAAAAGGCAGAGAAAGCTGTAATGTATTTTTAAAGACTGTCACCAAGAACATTTTAAAAATGGTACTTTAGTGAGTAAATTCTTAGTTTTCCAGAAAAATCTAGCTATCCTCAGATAATCCCTGAGGATTCCAGATTGCAAATGTTTGAGAGAATATGGTATGAGTTATAAATTGTGTCTTTCAGTTCAAGGTTTTCTATAACTCTCTGAGAAACTCCAAGTCACAGCCAGGAAATTTGGGCCCCCAAATTCAGGAAAAGCTTGCTTACTTTTTAAAATGTAAAACAAAACAATCCCTTTCTTTGCTATGGCTCTACACTATCCCATTCTGCAGGACTTGCTTGGACAGTATTTTCACCTATGGACAAAGAAGAGAACTACTAGCTTCCTGTAGTTATACTTTCCTTTGAGGCATCTTCTTCAGAGAGTGTTGGAAAGAAATGTAGACACAGGAACTTAAGGACTTCTCACCATAATATTAGATAACACTTTGCTAAATTAGCCTGAGTAAACACTTCTCTGGTTGGTTTTTGGAAGCCTGTTTAGCTCCTAGATTCCCACAGATTTCAGGGGGCCACTGGTCAATTCTTACATCTATAAAGATGTTGTCTAAAAATATACAAAATAATGACTACAACAACCAGCAACAAAGAGGTAATTAATATTTACTGAATACTCATTATGTGAGAGGCAGGGTTTCAAGCACTTCTACATGTGCAGACTAATTTAATACTCACTGCCATTTGACAAGGGGTCAGTATGATAACCTTCACTTTACAGAAGATACCAGGGCACCAAAAATGGCTAGGCTTTGAACTCAAGCAGCCTGGCTCTGTAGCTTGCACTTGTGACTTCTATACTATACTATCTCTAATTAAACCTCGTGTTTACACAGAAACTTATAATGGCCATTCACCTTCAAAAAATGTTTATAACACTTGGAAAAGATAAAAAGGTAGGGGCCAGGAGCCAGGCAGGTAGAGTCCTGTATGAGTCTGGATACACCTGTCCATTGGGAGTCATTCTTCTAGTAGGAGGTCAATAGTTTCACACTGCAAGTTTATCTAGCTACCCATTTCTACTCAAGTGTCACTGCATCTGGGAAGTATATGGAAAACCAACCTATAATTCAGCAAAAGAAATTAAAACAATTCCATTTGAGGGAGCAAATTTAAAGCCTTTGACAATCAGGAGGGAGTAAGCTATGGAGTGAGAATTACAGAATCATGGCATAAAGTTCAGAGAAATGTTTCATGCTGTGAAGGGACTCAGAAGTTATGGGGCAGAATCTAAACATGAGGGAAGAGGAGTAAATTCAGAACACTGCCACAGCCTGTTCATATAAGTGGAAATAAACAGCTGGAGTAAGTTATGAGGAAAACTGAGGGAAACAGTGGGCCCAAGTGAGCATGTGAGGTGGAGACTCTTTTCCTAGAGAAGAGGGTTCAGATTTGTTATACAGGGTGGATGCTGTGAACCCCAAAGACCCATTTTTATTTTGCTCCTAAAATATCTCTAAAATAGAGATGTATCTTAAATTTGTGCCATAAACTTGGAGTATTCATGTTTTCAGCTCTGTAAAAAACGTATATTTTTAAAAACTAGTATGCTTTTTACATCTCTTTCCAGCAACATAATAAGATGGTTGAAGGGTGGCAGGACTCATGTACTATTACACAATTTGCTTCTCTACATAGAATAAGAGAAACTCAAGAGACCCATCTAATACTTCTCTTCCTAATAGCTGAATGACTATGATTACATAAAAAAGAATTCTCGGCACACTGAGTCCTAGGATATAAATTGGGATCAAGTCCATAAAACAAACAATTTTCAGCTGAAGGGTGGCAAGTGGGTTATGAAATGATTGGATGATTTCAGTCAAGTTTCTTGTTCATGAGGGTCTTTATCAAACAATAAAAACAAACCTACTTGTATTGATTAGAATCTTTTTTCCCAGCCCAAATCTTTGATTTCAATTCTTAGGCAAATAAAAAACTCCTCCTCTAAAAAAGGGACAAAAATAAATAAGAGAACAGAGAGATTCTCTCTCTCTTCTTTGTCTCTCTCACACACACACATACCCACACATTTTTTTCTTTCCCTCTCCTTGGGGTGGCTGTGTGGGGTCTGTGCTATCTTCTGAGGATGTGTGCAGACATGTGGCTGTTCGAAGTCAACTGTTTCACCATCAAAAAGACTTGCATGTGGTTTTTATGAAGAGTGCATTTTCAAACACATAGTTCAGGATGAAGGAGAAATATAAAACATCTTGTAATTGTTTTAAAATAAACTCTTACACTGTTTATTTAGTTTTAATCTGCATGCTGTAGATTGGTTGTGCACTTGTTAATCACTGTTGTATGTATCTCTAGACGAAGCTGTAAATAACTTTTCAGTCCAAGTGAAATATACTTGCACATGTTTATATGCAAACTATATGTGTATTTATGTCTGTGCATAAATATGTGTACAGTAATAATAGATTAGTTATCATGTAATATAACATCATAAGGTTCTGGCACTATGGTCAATTTAATACAAGATGCAAATATTCTTTTTTTTGGTAGTATCTAGAAATTAAATAAAAATATGATAACTTGGTTCATTTCCTTTTTTTTTGCTTGGCAGGTTTGTGTTTACAAATTGAAATGGCTAAAGAAAGAAAACCCTAGTTATGAGTTTTCTCACTCAATTCATAGATCTGGGTTATAAAAAATGCAAGTTTATCTCTTTAAAACAACCTACTTTCTATAATTTTGAAAATGAAAAGGTAAAAATATAAATACTGATTTACTTCAGTCTTTAATGTCACAGAAAATACATTACTTTGAGGAAAATTTAAAATGTATGTAAGTACACAATCACAATGACCTGAAATTCTCCTTGCTGTGTACATAACTGGACATTTTCTGGTATACATAAAATTACCCGGCATAGTGCTTAATTTCTACTTCATGTTGGGCCATGTTGGATATGCTTACATTATTTCTAACTTATTGGAAATCTTTCCTTAGGAGAGAAAAAAGATAGAAAGCAAAACCAGAAGTTATTTTGTCTTTAATCTATTGTCTCTAGTCTGTGTTTTCCTGGAGAAATGTTTACCTCTGGCATGGGTGAGCTACCTATTAACAGCCTATAGGCTTGCAGATTCATCTTGTGTGGAGCATAAGTCCCAAAAGAAAGGTTCCTCTCCATAAATTGCATATAACTTAAATTTTAATAACATGAAAAATCTATCTACGTTTTAAGTGGACATATAGTTTACTGTGTTAAAAAATGCCACAAGGTTTGCAGTAAAGGAAAAATTATGGTATCGACATGGTATTCAAAAGTCTTCCTTGAAAAGGTGAGTTTTCAACTGTGTTGTATTTATTCATATGCTGGCCCTTTTAATTTTCTCTATGTTATGTCCACTATGGGTGCAGAGAGCAAGAGAGGGGTAGGGGCCCCAAAAGATATGGAGGGATGGAGAGACCAGAATCACACTGACATGATCTAGTTATGAAAATGGAGGATGAGCTTAACCACCATAGTCCTGGCTTTGGCTTCAAACTAGGATGCAGGGGGCAGGCAATATACATCCTCAAACAGGAAGAGGAGAGAAAGAGCAATAGAATTGCAGTGGAAGAAACAGAAACCCTATAGGCAACAAAGTACCCAAGGTCACATTTACTTTGAAAAACATTAAAGTACTAAGAGTGAGAGGATACTTCATGCAGACCTTGGGTGTAAATCGGGTATAAGCACCTAGAATTTACACCCGCCCTTCTTCCAAAAGTTGGGGGTGGTTTACAAAATTGCTTGTGTGAATTATTACATGTTTTCTCAGTTATTTCCCCAGGGAAACATGCCAAAGGCAAACCCATCATTTCAGCTGATTTAGTGTTTGATGTCAGAGAATTTATAATTGATATGACAACCATAATGGATAGTGATCATTGAATTGGCAAAGTCTGGGATGACTGCTATAGTCTACTCTGGTACTCCGCTCTTGTTTACCACAGATTTGTTCTGGTAAATTCTGAGGCTATTTCTGAACTTTTCATTTCCAATTTTCTGAATATTAGAAATCTGAAGTATATTAAAAAACAGAGAAGATTTTATTATATAAATATCATTTAGCCCAAATATGTTTTCTCATGTACTCTTTTTTGATTAGGAATAGGGAGAATAGAGTTTCTTTTTCCCTGGCTGAGTTCGCAAAAGGGTAACCCAGAGTTCAGTCAGACATTTATCTTAAGGCACAAAAAGATTGATGGGTTCTGGATATATAAAAGTCTGCCTAAAATAAAAAAAAAATTATCGGAATTTTCATTCTCAGCGAAGGCAAATAACTAAAGGATAAAGGCTGATACATGTTGGTCCTATAAATCTATCATTAACTAAATGTGACACAGTGCTTCAGGTATGTCAGATCTTAACTTGCTCCAAGTGGATAGTTAAAATTTTCTCTCGTTCACAGTAAATTTTTCTTATTAACGAAAAAAATCTCTTTGGCTAACAAACCCACTCCCACCAACCACCCTCCCTCCCCATTTTCCAGATTCATGAAGGCAAATGCTGGAAAGGTGAAAATAAGTTATAAGTCAGAAATGTTTAAGTCACTAGGAGAAATTGTCAGGGGAAGGAAAGTAATTTAAAAAAAAAGAATTTTAGAAGAAAAATATATGGATAATTTGGCCTAGCAGTTATCAAACACTTCTAGAATATCGGTGTCCTGAGAGCAACTTGCATTTCAGACACACACAGGAGTCAGCCAATCAGGTTTTGTTGAGTGGCTATTTGAACAAATGAATGAGTGCCATAACTCAATCCTACCCAGGAAACAGAGAGTGTATCATGCATTTAGAAAACAAAACAAATACTTCTGGTCCCTGTCTCGCCCCCAACCGACTCTCCCCAACATTAAAAAACGGTTGCCAATAACTCTCAACCATAAAGGGAAGGAAAGTCACTTTTTAAGGGAGAAAATGAGACTTAAAACTACGCTCAAGTTGTGTACTTCTGAAGAACTAGCTTAGACTGCTGTGACTGCTATTAGGAATCTATGCTTTCTAGGATGTTATGGGAGAGAAGATGCTGTAATTTCAAGCCTGATAGAAAGTCCCTGGAAATAACGCTATTGGTGGTGGAGGTGATGGCTGGGAGGATGTGTAGGAATTGGCTGCTAAGAAGAACAACAAAGCACATCGAAGCCAAAGGACACACATTGGTGGTTTTTGCCTCCTTTAAATACAATCGATTTAGGTAGACTTTTGTTTACAATAGCTTTCATCTAGAAGATAAGGTTGTAAAAACATCAATCAAAATGAAATAGTACTGTTCCTGGCCACATCTCAGCAGGTTCATCTGTTATATTTCTTCTTCCCTTTCCAAATACCTTAAGGTGTTTAAGATGAGGGAAGAGATATGAAACTATTAAAATGTACTGTATTTGTGTATGACACATGGATTTCCATTCAGTAACCACCCATGCCATCCCTGCAGGTCCTATGTCATTCCCAGGTTCAGCAGGGGACTGTGCACCTCATGGCTTTACTTTTCAAAAACATTCAAACTCTGCAAAATGATCTCTGCACCAGTTCAATAGAGATCCTTTAAAGAAAATGAAAATCTTATGGCTTCTATATGTTGGTGTGAGGCATTCAATGTATTTATATCCTGTCTTTCCCAAAGAACCACATAAAATAAAATGGCAAAACAGAAATAGAAAATTAAACTCAGCAAAAGGAAAATGCAAATAAGTGAACTTCAAATGTCAACTTTATAGTTGTAAAACTTCAAGTTTGTAAAGTCACAACCTGGTTATATTTTTAAAGGTATAGCTTAATTAAAGCTGCGTCTGCAAACAGAAGCTTTGAGCCAGTAAGTTCTCAGAGAAGAGGGCAAACCTGATGGGGAATGAAAAGGTACAGTTGTCCAACTCCACAAACTAGGAATGGACAAGGTGGTGAGGTGCACAGGGTGCACAAGGTGGTGGCTGCAGGAATAGACAGATGCATGACTGGGGACAGACAGGGTTGGCAGGCTATTCCGGGCTAGAGTAAGGATGTGCTGAAAGTCCATCTGGTGGAAAATATCTTATCTGTCAGCCTTCAGTTTGGAGCTTTGTGAGCAATTTCTTCTATTTAGTTCCCTCCTAAATACAACCAGAGTAAGATATTCTAGTCAATAGAATGTCCCTGAGGTCAGCACATGCCTGACTCTACTCCAGCTCTACTTTCCTGGCATAGTTTTCATCTTTGGGACTGGCAGAAGTATGTGCCAAAGAAACATTTGATTATTGGGTTATAATAATGCCAGTGATAATAAGACTTATAATAATAACCATAACCATAATCATAAGAGAAGTTAGTAGTTACTCAAGTCACTATGTGCCAGTTACTCTTGTAAGCTCTTTACATGCATTATCTCATTCAAAACAAAAGCCTATGGATAGGTAATATCAGCACATATATTTAATGTTGAGAAACTATAATAAAGCTATGTTGATAAAAATGATGTGGATGAAGAGAATTAACCACTGAATGCTTACTATGTGCCTGGCACTGTCTTCATCAATGTGGTCTCGTTTAATGCATGCAATGAACCTATAAGGTAGGAAATGTATATATTTTCTCTTTTTGTACCAGGAATTGAACTCAGGGGTGCTTTACCACTAAGCCACGTCCCCAGCCCTTCTTATTTTTTATTTTGAGACAGGGTCTTGCTAAGTTGCTTAAGGCCTCGCTAAGTTGCTGAGACTGGCTTTGAACTTTCTATCCTCCTGCCTTAGCCTCCTGAGTCTTTGGGATTACAGGTGTGTGTCACCATGTCCAGCAAGTTAGGAAATATTTTTAGTTCCATTTTATAAACAAGAAAAGAGATTAAACAGCTTATTTACATAAGGGGATAAAAGCCAAAAGTAGCCAAGTTGAGATGCCTGCCCAAATCTGTTGTGCACAGGCTGGTTCTCTGAACAACCACACCATACAGTTTTCTGTGTTTTGATTCCCCCAACCGTTTCAAATCATCAAAACATCACTACCAGTACCCTCCCCATCTCAATTTCAAGGTAAGGGCAACATAAATTTCTTTACCAAATGACCCTTTCACTTTGGCCAAGTCCTTCCTGTATAGCATGAGGGGGCTGGAAGACATCATCTTTAATACCTTCTATTTTTAACTTTCTGTACCTTAGTTTCTCCATCTATAAAGCAGGCACAATAACATTTGTATCCTGGAGTTTAAAGTGAATTTGAGGATAAATTAGCTTTATAACACCTTCATTTGTATATGCTATTTGTTGCCCTATTCAGAAACGACACCCAATAGTAGAATCTAATAAGGAATCTCCCCCAGCTCTGAATCAGAGAGCAGGCCAGTCACTTCACACAGTCCCTCCTGCCTTTGAAAATAAGAGCTGATCAGCTTCAGGTGACCAGGAGAAATTCTACTTCAAAAAAGAGGAGACAAAAAAAAAAAAAAAAAAAAAAGAGAAAGACAACAAATCCTGATGATGTCAGTGATTTAAATGTTATTTAAATATAAATTCTTGCTCTTAATGACTGACATTGGTCTGCCTACTTCAACATTTAGGCTCCATGTCACACAAAGAAGGGAATGCACAAACCAATTTGAGGGTAACATTTTGAGGTTTCAATGCATCATCCTAAACATACTGTTAGACCACAAGCAATTTGAAAAGTCTTGCCAAGTTTAATAGATTTTTAATTAAAAAATGGTTTCAGTATTTCTTTAAAAAACAAGGAGAATAAAGAAACCCACGGATGAATGAATGAAGAAAATGTGGTATGCATACAATGGAATATTATTTAGCCTTAAAAAAAGAGGGAAATCCTGTTACATGTTACATTACTCGAACTCTAAGACAAACGATATTAAGTGAAATAAACCAGTTACAAAAGGCAAATAGTGCATGCTTTCACTCATATGGAGTATTTAAAAGGGTCAAAATCATAAACACAGATAATTGAAAAGCAGTGGCTAAGGGTTGGGGAGAGGAAATTAGTATTTAATGGGTACAGTTTCAGTTTTGCAAGATGAAAAACTATGGAGGTCTATTGCATGAATAATGGAAAAATGCTTAAAGTTGTGCACTTAAAAATGGTTAAAATGGTAAACTTAATGTTATAGGGTTTTTTTTTTACCATGATAAGAAAATTATAAAAAACAGAACACAAAAGCAACAGTAAACATTTTAAAACTAACATTCAAAGGCTTTGGAAAGGAGATGGAGAAAAACACAGATGATTGAGGCAAAAACGATGGTTGCTGCTTATGATGGCTGTGTTGAAGAGAACACAGAAAACTTTTGGGACACTGAAGTTGACGTTAAGGCAGAATGGAGACCACCCAATGGGACTTCAGGGAGCCCAGTGGCCAGCACCAATTGCTGAAGCTGCCCAAAGCTTCTGTTTTCTTAAGGTTAATGAAACCACTTTATCAGACAATTGCAGGAAAGAAACAAGAGGATAAGGATAGACATTTTTCTTTTTTTTTTTTAAAGTAACAATTGAAGGATCTTGTGTGACTACAGAGCACTGCAGGCTGGACTCAAAGAACAGGATAAGCTCTAGTAAACTGGTCCATTCTGAAGCTGATGATGAGCAGAATGCTTCCCAGTTCCCAACTCACTTCCACAAGTTGTCCAGTAAAATATCTGGACCTCAAAAAGCATATGACTCTGCCCTGACAACTGAGGAAACTGAGGCTTTCTGGGGTGAAGTGACTTGTTAGTATCATACATAAGTGACTGATATGTCTGGAAAAACCTAACTGTATCTCTTCTACCAGGACTGTGCTTCTATCAGTGTACAGAGCTTGCTCTCCTTTTATCTAATGGAAAAATAGGGACAGTAATACCTTCTGCCTTTCTGAAAAGGGCACATGTTCAGGTGATTCACAGATAACATGAACATGGTTCCTACCTCCCAGGCTCTCTGCAGGAAGGGAAACGGGCAGGATAAAAGGTTAGTGTAAAAGGAGACACATGTGAGACAGCTGTGCAGAAGGCCCTGTGGTAGCTCAGAGAAGAAGCACTTAATTTTACCTGGAAGAGACAGGGGAGGCTCTGAGCAGAGGTGAGGCAATCTATGGAGCACGTCGTGAAGTCAAGTTGACTGAGTGGATAAGAGAAGACACTTCAGGTGGAGGGAGATGCATGAGCAGATAGGGTAGGGAGAACAACACTGGGGACAGTGCAGAAAAGGTCACAGTAAAGAAAGATGGTGTGCATGCAGGAGACACAGTTGGGCCGACAGGACAGAAGGGTGCTTTGTATAGCTGATAACCATGCCTCAAGACCCTTTTGCAAGTGCAAAGTCCAAGGACCACGTACAGAATGCACTGCAGCCTTCTGCCTGCGGGCAATCCTCTTCTTTGAAACCCAAATATTGCAGGCCATGTTTCTGTGCGGAATCTGTGAGCTAAATATTTACTTTGTGCAGGACCAAAGTATCTACTGCAGCTCACTTATTTGGGGGTAAATACAATAAAGAAAAGTATACATTAACCTCCCCCAACACCAGTCCCAATTTCCACTCCATATAGAAAAGAGACTGCCATTCAACAAAATTGAAAACTATCCTGAGGGCTCAACTTTCCGGAATCCTTGGGACAAAGTATGTGTATATAAACAGTCACGGGCAGCTCCACGGGGTTCCTTCAATTTGTATTCTTGGACAAGTCTGCGGGCACAAGGTGAACAGCGAACAGTTTCCTTAGTGAGTTACACAGCAACTTTATTTACCTTAACAGGAGTCATTAGTTGAATTTTATGAAGATAAGGGCTTCCAGGAGTGAGCTCCCTTCTGATTGTTTTTTGATTAAAAGCAAGACAAGGCAAAGCCACACTTGGATGCTCTGACTGAACCTGCAGTTTTACTTTACAAACTCTGTGGCTCTAAGATGCCCCCACAAAGCCACTGGGGCTGGTGCTGTGGTTTGATTTCACTGAGTTGAAAGCAATCTGTCAATGTGGAGAGGAGTTACGAAGGTTATTTTAAACATTTGGTTAAGCTTGTGACTGTCTTTTCTTTTAGAAGCGTTCCTGGCTGCAAACCACCCCATCCTGGGTGACATAAGACAAGCTATTGAATGAGGTTACACCGAGGTCCTGCAGAGAGCTGGTCCACCCATGTTGCCATTAGCTGATTAATAGATGTTTATTTTTAGGGCTTGAACTAACAGGCCAGGCTGAGGCCAATGCAAGATGATATTTGAAGTAATCTGTGAGTGCCTCATGCTTACAAAAGACCTTACTTTGTGTGCAGTTGTTGATGTAGCTGAACTCCTTGTAAGTCTAGTAAAATTTAATACCAAAGGCAGAGAAAATCCTACCAAAGTCCATTATAAAAAGGGTCATTGCAAAAACACCTATTATTACTTTTTTTTTTTTTTTGGTGGTATGGTAATGGAGATTGAACCTAGGAGTCTTCTACCTCTGAGCTACATTCCCAGCCCTTTTTATTTTTATTTTTGAGATAGGGTCTTACTAAATTGCTGATGCTGGCCTTACACTGCAATACTCCTGCCTCAGCCTGCCAAGTAGCTGGGATTATAGGAGTGTGTCATAGCACCTGGCTCTGTAGCTCTTTAAAGAATTATTTGTTGAAGGAAATGGAAAAACAAATGTGACCAACCAGTTATAACAACTAGTTGAGTTCAAACACTCACTCAACATGAGACATAATTATAACAAAGATTCCTAATATTATGTCCAATGCTCTGCAAAACAATAATTAGATTTGTTATGTATTTTTGAATGAGATATTTGTGCTTTTTTGAATACTTGCTATAATAAAAACTATATGATTTATGGACTTTATTTGGACTTATAGGATTTATGAATCTAAAGAACTCAAATGAAACAACAAAATGGTCTCTTACGGTCAAACTATAAGTTTAAAAGATGCTACATTATTATTTGTTTGTGTTTGTTTAATGTTTATATCCTCCAATAGACAGTATGCTCTATGATGGCAAGTACCTCTCTACCTCACCATGATGGTATTCAGCAGTGTTTGGCACACAGTGCACTTTGCATTAATACTTCATGAATAGCTGAATGACAGGTAGAAAAGTTACACAAAGTATTTGCATAGCTGCTTTGTGTAGGTCTTGTCTAGATCTCAAACCTTATGTTATACACAGGAAGGGTTAAATGGATTAAAAATTGCTATTATTTGCTTTTGTTTAGTCATTTGTCTTTGTTACCTGATGAGCTTTCTTACTTCCCCAAGAAGGAAAGCATTGGTGTTGACTGGCATAGTTTGAAGAAAGTTAAAGTTACTGCTTTTCACACTGTATTTTTGTCTCAGGGAATTTGATGGAATACTTTTATAGGAAAATAGGCCAGGGACATTTCCCTTTTAGTTTAAATTCGTCATCTCAAACTTTGTGGCATGTAATACTGCAACAGTGGCACAACTTCCTTACTTTTCAGTTTAATACAAATCCACTTCTGAGTGATAACAACTCTGGGAAAGATGCTCTGAGAATTCAAGACTGAAAAAGATTGCTGACAACAGTTCCCATTCCTTGCCAATGTCTGTGCTTGAGACTGAAGAGCAAGGTGCTACTTTATTTAGACTTCATAGAAAGATGTTGAGGATCTCAAGAGACTGAAAGTCCAGTCTGTAAAGTTGTTATATCCATAATTTCATCAGTAAGGCCCATCACAGGGACCCCATATGGCAATTTTCCACCACGATTTCCACAGGGAAGCAACCCTTGTGACTTTTGTCTATTTTCCTGATGGACCCAACACAGATCAATCACCCAGCGCTCCCGACACATTTATAATGCCCTTTAGGCTTATTTATGGACCAAGCATTCCTTTTCCTGAAACAGACTAAGTGTCGCCATTTGGAAGAGGAATTCTTTTATCTCATCCAGGATTACACACAAATTCTAGATTGGATCTATCTTTGGTAGGACTAATAATCCCTGAATCTATTTTGAGATTCTTAACTATAGTACCTTTGAGTGATCATTGCTGCTCTCAAACTGTCCAGTATGAGAGAAGACATTTCAGAAGAGGATGAGAATAGTACTTCATGAAGAGAAAGGCGTCATGAGCAGGGCATGTTTTTAAGAGAAAAAATGTTTAGAATCATAGTGTGATATTAGAACTTTGTCTTAATTTAATTGAGAGATGGTTAATAGAAGGAAGGGGCTCATTCTGTTACTGAATTTTACTTAATTTGTCAGAATTAATACTGTTCATTCAGCAAGTAAAAAATGTGTAGTTGGAACTATTACATAAAGCGCTCATTTTGTGTCTCATTTTGATTTTACTCATCATTCACTTAACTTTTTTTAATATACAGCTTGAAAAACAAAAAAAGGTCATGGAAGATTTAGAATACACATTTCCTCAATGTTTACCTTCTTTTTTCAAAATGCTTATCATAATCTGATTAAACTTACTTGAAATGTTTTTATATTTATTTATTTATTCTAAAGGATTGGACATCATCCTTAAGAAAAAGATTTGCAATTTTGGAACTCCTCAACTTGAGCATGTGTGTGTGGGTATCAGTTTCTTTCTACAACTGTATATAAATTCCCCAAAGTTAAATGATAGTAGTTATTCAGAGAATTGAGGCACGAGGGACAGTGAGTCTCAAGGTCACTCTGCAGTCTCTTCTTTCTTTGTATTTTGGGAAATGTGGGGAAAGAATGATTGTTTTACTTTACTAATCTAGATAAGGAAGAAACATCTGGATCAAACAATCGACTCAGTTGTAAATGTACTTTCTTTTTTCCAGACATGAGAAAATAGCACCAATTTTCTAGTGTCTTATGAAAGCTTTCTAGAAAATGCTGTCATGTTATTTAGGAGGATGAAGTATCTAGAGAAATTAAGTGAGCTTCAGAAACCCACAGGCAAGAACTGGAGTCAGGATGGAGTAGTGCTGACTTCCCACCCAGGGTACGGAGGAACCCTGGGGAGACCTGCCAAACCTCCTTATTCTATTGAATACTCTTCTAGTTGCTTTAGAATAAAAAAAAAAAAGAAAAAAAAAAAAAAAAAAGAGGTCTTAAATTTTACACCTTATCTCCTACAGGGAGATACAAAAATCATTGCTATTAATCAGTGTTTAAATGCTACACATTTGATGTAACTGTTAAGCATTATCAAAATACATTTAAGCAATAATTCTGTTTTGCAACTAATTGAGGTATTTTACATTTTCAGGCTACCACCTCCTGACAAGCTATTTATTACTCTGTATCCACAGACAATCCTTTAATTTCTATAAAGTTTTTTTCAGGCATCCTAAAATAGCTGAAGGTTACATATAATTTTAAATCTATCAGGATGTATTAAATTTGAGTTTTAAAAACTTGAAAAAGTATGCCTGAGTTCAAACTACTCATTTTTTTAAAAAAAATTATGATTATCATATTTCTCTTTAAAGATGAGGCAATATTTTGTCTTTCCAGGGAAGTGAAAACATATAGGTCTTGTACAATTTTATAACTGTAAGTTGTATAATTTTACCAAAAAGTATGAAAATAATCACATACTTAATTTACTTACAAGAACATTAAATACATTATATATGCTACCTAATATTTGATTTTCCATATATTGAGAATAAGATTAAAACAAAAAGACATTTTTTAAACAAACAGAATCATTCCTTAGGTGGCAGAACAGACTACATCTATAATAAATTAAAACTGAATTATTTAAAAATTAATAAAATGTATAATTATGTGTATGACCATTAATAATGCTATAAATACATTTTAACTTAATAGGTAACCAAATATATTTTGGGGAGTTAAGCATATTCACTCTAACCTTAAATTAGCTCTGGATAAAATAAAAAACAGGATATTCAATAACAAAAGACCAAATACTTTTTAAACCATATACAAGAGACCATAGATTTTAACAAGGCTAAAGGATATTGGAATGCATTGGAATGGCAGAAAAGTGTTCCTTGTATCTTTCATCATTTAAAAAAGTACAGTATTCTTGTTAATGCAAATGAAAATGTAGGTTAAGAGTATGAAACCACAGCTACTAATTATTGCACTGTGAATTTTGAAAAGCTACCACATTTCAATAGCGGTGATGGGAGTAGAGGAGTGACATTTGGGGGCGATTTCACTGACGATGAAATTTCTATTTGGTTGTGAAGGATGAGAAGGAGAATGTCAGATGAAGGACATGAGGGTAAAGCCAAGGGCACTTGGGAACTCTGGGGCTTTTGTAGAAGTCAGTTTGAAAATCAGTGTAGCAGGCAATTAAAAGAACGTACCTGGAGCTGAAGGAAAAAATCTAAACTGGTGACATTTGGAAATTCTGTTGAATACAGGAGTAGAGGCAAGATTGCTAGGGGAGTACAGAGAGAAGGGGCAGAGAATGTAAGGGGCATGTGAGGGAAGAGGAATCAGCAAAGATGATGGTCGCCTTCCACAGGGTGGAAGGAGAACTGGGAGAGATCTTATCTTACAGGTGTCTGTGTCTCTGTTGTGAGCTGTGTGGGTTCAGCTGTTTTTATGGTGTACTGTGTGTCAAACTAACAAGTCATAACAAATAGAGGAGTAAATTAAACTTTGGGAAAGCATTTTCTCAGTTACAATAAATCTTGGGTTCAAGAATTATGGCTTAACTACCAATTCTTTCAGCAAAAAGTATTTGAGCTCCTGAGAGGTGCTCAACTTCCAATTAGTTATCTGCACAAGGTAACAGGAACAGTTTTCCATGGGTCACTGGAGAGCAAGTTTTCAAGTTGCAATGTGTGGAAAAGTCTCAAGTCCAATTACCAGCTAAGGCTATGATTGGTGGCTCTTCTTTGCACTAAGGTGCATTCGTGAATGTATGTATCAATGTAACTTGTATTTGTAGAGGCCTTTGCACCTGCCTCCCGGATGCCCTGAGCTTCAAAACATGGCTACCCAATTCCCTTGGTTAGTAAGTCATGTGCCCCCAGAACCTCAGTGATCATCAGGCTGTTTTTCAGAACAACTGGGGATTGGTGGATTCATGTGTGTGGCTTTCCTAACACTTCCCTTCAGTTAACAGCAGAACCCACAAAAACATCACATGGATCATTGAAATGTGTTGTCATCATTGCTCAGGGCCTTTTTTTGGCGAATTACTACTAAACTGATGATTTTATTATGATGGGAACCTAAGTATATGAGAACAGTCTTAGTTGTTTTGTGATTCACCTGTGAATATTTTCTCCAGCTGGCTTAACAGCCTAACTTCTTCCATGTACATGTTCTTCACCCCACTGTCAGAAAAATAAGAACCAGAGGCCCTTCTTAGTAAATCTGTACAAGCAAACTAAACTTTTACAAGGGCAGCACTCTGACCTTGGAAATCAACTTCATAGTTCAATCGGAAAAATAGTCCACCTTTTCATGGCCAAACTGTGCACCACTTAACAGTACTTGACAGCTTCACTTGGACTGGGAAAAGTCACACATACATAGTACCATGAAATCTGCAGGGGAGTTACCTCAAGGTGAGGCCTACAGGAACTCCAGCCCATTTCTAGCAAGATTTCCATGGTGCAACACTTCTATTTATGCTACTGAAGAAAAAAAAAAAAAATCAAAGGGGAGAAGAGAGAAAGCACAGGGAATCCTAAATAAATAAATAAATAAGGGGGAGGATTTAGTTACCAAAGTCAAAGAGAAAGAGTTGAGACTTTCCAACATTTATGCATAAATTCAACACTTGTGCATTATTTAATGTAAGACCCAACTAAATTCCAACAATGAAAAAAAATCTTTGTGAAAGAGTGAAGATTTTATCACCTAAAGAGCCAGATAATTCTTTTATACTGTCAAACAAATAGAATAGGGACAACAGAAAAATTTCGACAGCTTCTTAAGTAAACAAAGACACAAAAACTAGTGATTATTTTAAGTTTTTTAAGCTTTTACACTGTCCAGATTGCATTTTAGGTGTATGGTAAGGGATTTAAACAGGTAGTCCTACACAATGCTTTAAGCAAGTGCTGCTTGCTAGACTCCAAACATCTTTCTTATTTTTCTTTTCCCTTACTTCCCCTCTTCTCCTCTTTTCTTTTCAAAATAACTGCCTTCCAGGTCCAGGGTCCAACCTTACCCCACTGCTCCCATGGCTACCACTGCTCCTCCTCACTGAGCTGCCCTTACCTCGTCTCCCGATTCTTACTGACAACCCTCCCCTCCACTAAGCACCCGAACTCTGCCAGGCACTTTGCTTATTTTAACTCACATTTTCCTATAATCCTGTGAGAGTTATTTTTCATCCATTTACAAATTCCAACTTATATTTCCCAAGCGTTCACTGTATGTTCACAGGTACCATGGCTTAGAGGCTCCAGTTCTGGTTGCTAAGTCTACGCACCTTGTTTGAACAAGTGGCTTTGGTTTCATCACACAACAATTTTAAAATAATGAACACTTGGGGGTCTGCAAAATAAAAAAGGTTACTACTAATTAACTGGGGAAAGGCACATTCCTATTTCTACACGATGCTTAAATATTGGACCTTTGGCCTAAATGAGTTTATCTCAGACGTTTAGCGGAGAATTAGTTAATGTGTAAATTATACATAATAACTTACCAAAAAAAAAAAAAAAAAAAAAGAAAAAGAAAAAAGAAAAGAAAAAAGAAAAAAAAATCATTTAAAAAAAAAAAAAAACTTCCTAGTCCCAACATATGTTTTTACACAAATCTGCATGCTCCAATTAATATGCCGAACTGCTGGTGTGCCTCTGGACCGCCTTAATCATCTTTATAAGCACAATGTACAATTTGTGGTCTAATTTCTAGCAAGAGAAGTGCACCTAATTTTGGCTCTCCCCATACTTAAACCTATTTTAGAAAATTAGAATTTAACCATAGCTTTACACAGTCTTAAAAAGAAAAACTGTATGCAGCTGCTGACAGGTCATTGATGTTGTAATACTCTGAGTATCCAAGGAGAGATTTTATAGTATTATCCCAATGAATGACATAAAAGAGACTTGGATTTTAAAAATTCATCTCTACTTGTCAAACATTATTAGGAAAGGAGGGAAAAGGAGATATTTCTTGGGATGATCTGACACAATGGCATGTTTTTTCCAGTCCACCATGTCTGGTTGGCAGAACTCTTTTCTTCTCTAGTGTAATAAACAAATATTTAGTACAATGCTATATTTGGAACAAGGCAAGTTCTCTTTTCTTTTTTAAGCCCTTGGCTCAAGAGAACAGTCTTATGGGAAATGGCTATTGTGTTTACTGTTATTAGATGAGAAATGTCATCTGACTAAAAGACTTCTATAATAAATTATTTCATTCAATAATGCCATCAATAGTTTGGCCAGTTTAAAAATGCAGTTTGCATTATAATGCTTTCAAAAATCCCCAATGAAAAACTCCTTCTCTGCGCATTTGTTCATACTAATATGCAAATGTGCTTGCTCCTGGGCTCCCTTCTCTCTGCTGGTTTAAAAAAGTTAAACAACTTTTAACTCTTAACATTTTATGCTGTAACTTAACATATAAAAATTCAAAACCTATTTTACAGTTTAGTATAGAATCATTTTATAGCAAAAACAAAAATGCTGAATTATTGGAGAATGATGATTTACTAAGAATGAATTGGCAGTATTAAAATGGAATTTTCATAAAAAATTTAAATGTCTGTTGCATCATGGTTCTGCTGATCTAATGGAATACTACCCACACCCCCCCCACCTGCTCCACCACATCTTCTCTTTGTAGTTTGTTTTTGTCACATCACTGACTTTTTATGGTGGTATTTATAACTTTATTATAATTTTGCTATAAATTATGGCAGTTGAGAGTTACTTTTATTTGGGGAATTTTTCAATATCCCTTAAGATAACTGGACACACCCTTGAAAAGTCAAGTTGGTAATTACTGGCCTTATGAAAAAAAAAAAAAAAAAAAAAAACAGGCTCCTATTTCTTAATTACTCTAGTTATGATCCATGACTATTTCTGGGAGAAGAATCTCTGCTGAAGGAAAAACTATGCATACTAGCCAGCACTCTGTTAATATCGACTTAACATGTTTTCTTCGAAGGAGAAAGCTTTCTGGAGAAAGTAGCAGTCACTTTTCTGAGAAGGCAGCCTTCCAAACTGTGCTGTGGGACCATGGCCTGCATTTTTTTGCTAGTTCCTCCAGCACCTAAGATCTTCAGGAGAGCAGGCCTGGATTTTACCTGTCTCTGTGTTCTTAGGGTCAAGTACAGTGCTTGGCATGCACTTGGGTGCTCAAAAAATACTAGTGGGTGGATGAAGAACTGATCTGAGTAAAGACAACCAGATATATGGTAGTCTATAGTTCTGTCCCACAAGCCAGTATTGTCAATCTCATTGTGGCATCATGGCTTCTGGCCTCTATGCAGTTTCTGAATGTATCTGTATTCTAGCTTCACTCTGAACCTTTATAGGGCTGAAATGAATATTTGTGTTAAGTCTCTTATTACTGTCTTATTTTCAGACACAATAGTACATTTCCATCACCTGGAAAGGAATGAAATCAAGATGCAAAATTGCTCATTTAGATATGAAATCCATGAAGTAATGGCTAATTCAGTGGACTAGAAAAACACTATAATAAGAACCTGAATTCTGGATGCTGAGCCTGAGCCTGATCTAACTGGCTGTGTGACCCACAGTAAGTCACAGAAACTTTCTAGCCCATTTTACTAACCTGTAAATGAGAAGGCTGTTTGTCAGATAATCTCTAAAGCCTCTAGGTCCTAATATTTTAAAATTTTATTATTATTTGTATCTTTACAAGTAAATATGAGTTTTAGTGTGTGATTTCCAAACAAAAAGGTGTCAGAAAAAAATGATGTCTCTGTTTGCTCAAATAGAATAGTTTGAGGGTGGGGCTGTGGCTCAGTGATAGAGCACTGGGTTTGGTCCTCAGCCCCACATAAAAATAAGTACATGAAAATAAAGTTATTAAAAATTAGTTTGAGCTTCTACTTGCAATATATACTTAAACCCAATAATATACTGGTGCCAAATTCCCGTTCTTATCTATAGTGCTAAACTCAACAGGTGAGCTATAGGAGGCAATTTTTACCTTGAAATTATTTAACAATATTTACTGTCAAGCTAAGTTTAGAGGTACATACTCAGTGGTGATGATATTCTTGGAAGAAGGAGCTTTGGGAAGTCCCTGGACCTTCTGCAAAATTTCACAAAAGAGCAGTTATATAGGAAGAAAGTTTGTAGTTTTAATTAGTATTTAGCTAAAAAATTTAGGAATCTTAGCCTAAATCAGTCTGTCATTAGTTGCTATAAAACACTCTTAGAATCAGACTTAGATTAGATATCTAACTCAGTCACTTACTTGTTCTATGACCTTGAGAAGGCTTTAGTTCTCCTATGACTAAAGGAAAAGTAATAGCATCTATTCTGTAGAATAGTTATAAGGATTAATAAGAGTAATGAATAGACTTAATGGACATAAAATAACTGATCCAGAATCCGTCTCATAAAAAGTACTTAATAGAGAACAAACATTTTTACTTTTTATTTTAATAAATGAACTCAATCATAACTTCATGTATGTTCACTGCTGATCATCTAATCAACCTATGCTGGTGAAGAAAATTCCTTTTCAAAAGCTGCAGAGAGAAGGTAAGGATGGGGGTATGTCTAAACATGGTAAATTATAAGGAATCTACGTTTCTAGTAGAATTCTAACTATACTAGTTAATTCAATTATACTGTAAGTGACTGAAGCTATTGGTTAAACCAATAGTTTAAAGCAATTTAAACCATTCCACAGTTTTGATTTACACCACAATTCCAGTATGCTTCCTAACTCTTTTTTTTTTGTCAGTTATTGACATTATTTTCTTATCTAAGTATGTGTTGGTATGAAGTTGCTAAGACTTAACAAGAAGACTGGATGAGATGGTTTCTGAGGTCCCTTCCAATTCTAATACTACCATTCTTTTTTCCTGTGTGAAGATTAGAGAAATCCCCTTTAAAAGGTTCTAGAATCTATTTAAATATTGAAATACTTTCAGGTCCAGAATGGCACAAAGTGCTACCACGTCTTTACCCACCATATGATGGGATGCTTTAATGTACAGGAAATTGAGACTCATTTTCTGTTTGGAATCATTCTAAACACAAATGACTGAGTGTTCTGTATCAAAGAACAAACTTGTTTGAACTTTAAAAGAGGGAATGCTGCTGATACTCTGTAAGACCACAGAATAAGTGAGACTGGCTAATGCACATCATTCAGGATAGCAGTCTGCTCCAATGGACCTCCTTTAGATGACTATATTCACATTACTTGGGATGCAAACTTAGTTGGGCGGTTTCTTAAATTTATATAGCATCCTTCTCTCTAAAATCTTTGGCAAAGAGACTATAGTCTCTAAGGCCCAAAGAAGTCTGGTAGCCTGATCAGCCCAGTAAGTTCAGGAGCTAAGACTTGAACTCAGAGGGATCCAAGAGGGCGGACTAGAGGGAGGCTGCGTTCCTTGTTGCTCTGTAACTCCGGTTTCAAGCAGAGGATATCTTGTTTCTTGGTGAGGTAGTTTTTGCTGCTTATCGATTCCCTGGTGTTTACCCCATTTGTCTGCTGTGATGACCTGCAGTCTGCCAGCATATCGATGCCTTTTTTGAGTGCAGATTGCTCACTGTCAGGTGCCTATCATCCGCCATTTGCCTGCCTCTGGCCGGTCCATTGTGTGCCTTACACCTGTCCATCACCCAACACACGAGGTTCACCTCCTGATCGTCCGACAACAGTCAGCAAACTGATCGCCGACCGCCAGTGGAGCACCAGCTGCCTGCTGTTGTCTGGAAGTTCTCTGTCACAGTACCTGCAGGTTTGATTACACGTGGCTGCCGCCATTTTGAGACAACAGCCAGACACCGTAGGACCCCTGGCCGAACTGACTGAGCCCCGTCTCCAGGATCCCTCAGCCCGACTGATCACTCCCTGCCTCTGGGGCCCTCACATCGGCTGACTACTCCCTGCCGCCAGGATCCCCAGACCAACTGACTGCGCCCTATCACTGGGACCCCAGATCGACTGATTGCACCCGGCCTCCAGGATCCCACAATCACACAAAACACACCGGACCTCCAGGACCCCTGCCTGACCAACCACATCCCACCTCCGGGACCTCCAGCTGATCACATCCACACCCTGAGATGCAGCTCCCCATTTGCCAACACATTTCGAAGCCAGAGCGGCCATCCTGGATAATCCTGGAAGCCGTAGCTCCGATCTTTAGGGGGGGCAAATCCCATCCTGAGACGCCTGCTGGAGGCTTGAAGCTCATTGGCAGGTACCTCTCATGCATCAGGCTACTGAACACTGGGAGGTTTCATTACTATATGACTGTTATACTGTAGATTTTCTTTTTTCTCCTTATAGAAAAAATTTAAGTTTTTATTTCTTTTCTTGCTCTCTTTTTCTTTTGTTTACCTGTTCCCTCAGAGTCTCTTTCTCCCTTTTTTGCATGCTAACATCCAATTTCTTTTGATTACACTCTCACCTTTTCTATTATCTAGAACTTCTGTATAATCTTTTCTAATCCCATTAACAGCCACATTCTACATCCCTCTCATCCTCTTTGTCCTCCATTAGAAACTGCAGACCTTATTGCAAATCTGTTTGTTTTACTGAAGATAATATTTTAACTCATTCTGTTTATTATGACAATTTTGTTATTGTCCTCATAGGGGGTATTTGGTCTAGGATTGCACAGGGTCTGAATTGGGCACTGCTAATATTGATCTCCCCTTAAAGAAAGGGCTTTGGAAACCTAAAGGGCCACTATAAGCCTATAGGGGGAAATCTGCAATACACCAGATCTGCACTGCTAGATGGGAAGATACATGAACAACATGAAAAAACAAGGGAAGAAAATGATCCAAACAAATCTAGATTCTATATTAATAGAATCCAATGACAGTATGTTAGAAGAAATGTCAGAAAAGGACTTTGGATTATACATGATTAAGATGATTTGCGAAGCAAAGGATAAGATAAGAGAGCAAATGCAGGCAATGAATGATAATACCAATAAGCTGAAAGAGCACCTGCAGGAAGCAAAAGATCATTTCAAAAAAGAGATAGAGATTCTCAAAAAAAACCAAATGGAAATCCTTGAAATGAAAGAGACAATAAACCAAATAAAAAACTCAATGGAAAGCATCACCAACAGACTAGACCACTTGGAAGAAAGAACCTCAGACAATGAAGACAAAATATTTAATCTTGAAAATAAAGTTGAACAGACAGAGAAGATGGTAAGAAATCATGAACAGAATCTCCAAGAACTATGGGACATCATGAGAAGACCAAATTTAAGGATTATTGGGATTGAGGAAGGAAGAGAGATACAAACCAAAGGAATGAACAACCTATTCAATGAAATATCAGAAAATTTCCCAAACCTGAAGAATGAAATGGAAAATCAAATATAAGAGGCTTACAGAACACCAAATGCGCAAAATCACAACAGATCCACACCAAGGCACATTATAATGAAAATGCCTAACATTCAAAATAAAGATAGGATTTTGAAGGCCGTGAGAGAAAAGCATCAGATTACATATAGGGGGAGACCAATACGGATAGCAGCCGACTTCTCAACCCAGACTCTAAAAGCTAGAAGGGCCTGGAACAACATATTTCAAGCTCTGAAAGAACATGGTTGCCAACCAAGAATCCTATACCCAGCAAAACTAACCTTCAGATTTGAAGATGAAATAAAATCCTTCCATGATAAACAAAAGTTAAAAGACTTGAACTCAGGTTCAACAGACTCCAGAATTAGTTGCCATCCCCCACACACCAATGTTTCCCAAAATAGCAGTGGAGAATGGCAGGCAGTGGTAGATGAACTGGCTGGGAAGCTGGATGAAATGCCTATTCCTAGGTCTCAGAGACACAGTCTGCTCTAGAGGTTCTAAAAGAGTTTCAGGGATCTATGCTTTAAACCACTGACTTCATTAATTCTTATGTGCAGGTAGTTTGGGAACCAGAGAGCTCCCCCTTTGGATTGTAGTCTCTGGAAAAGACACATTGTGGGACATAAGATTTGTGTGCTGAAGAAAAAACTGGACTTAGGGAGAGGCTCAGTTAATGAGATGGTCTTTGATGAAGGGAACTGGCATGTTTGCAAGATAGTATTACAGCTGTCCCATATAGAATAGAGGGTCAGTGAAGGAGGAATAAGGTTGGAGATGTATCTAAATTTCAGATATCAAATAGGTGCACTGCTTGGGAACACTAATCATCTGGCAGTGGTTTCTTTGAAGTTTTGTGTTGAGAAGGATTCTGATGCAGTGAGTGTAGCATATAGCCAAATATAAATATTTGAAATAAAGTATATAAATGATTAAATATTTTTATTTTAAAATGATAAAAAGGGGCTGGGAATGTGGACATCAGTTAAGCATCCCTGGATTCAATTCCTGGTACTCAAAAAAAAAAAAAAAAAAAAAAAAGCTATATGTGTAGTCCACCAAGACTGACTTCCTGTAAGTGAATATAAAAGTAAGACAAATACAGGCTGGGGTTGTGGCTCAGTGGTAGAGTGCTTGTCTTGCACGTGTGATCCTCGGCACCACATAAAAATAAATAAGATATTGTGTCCATCTACAACTAAAAATAATATTTTAAAAAAAGTAAGACAAAAGTAAAATCTAATTATCTGGCACCCCAATTTTACCTGGTTCCCATAACTCTGTTTTTAATTATAGCTTCATGACTTTTACCTGAATTCCTCAAGTGCAAATTCTTTTAAAATTATTTTCATCATCTCTTTAGTGCAATGCAGAAAAGGAATCTTAAATATTTATTTCAGCATTTTATATTTTTATTGGTTTTGTAAACCACTGAAATTGTAGGGTGTACTTAGAATGAGTTGATTCCATATGCAGTAAATCAACTGGAGAACAGACTGTAGTGTATACCATTTATAAAGTGAATCACTAGAGCTAAAAATACTACTTCCTCCCCTCCCATTCCTAAAACCTGCCAACATCCAAACACTACAAAATTGCATGCTAGAGAGATGTGTACTATATTCCAAGATAAATACATACAAATTAAACTGGAAAACCTCAAGGTGTTATTGATTAATTCTAAGAAACACTTCACAATCAAGTTACATAGTACTGTTTCTCTGGGATAAGCACAAACAAGAGGAATAAAACGATTTTGGGGAATATGAATGGGGAAGGGAGCTGTATATAAATATTTTAAAGGCAAAACAGAAGGAAAAGTTGGTAGCAGAGGATAAAAAGATAAGCAACCACAGAAAAGGAGTTTTAACCTCAATGAAATATCATCAGGAACTGAGGAACTGTCCCTCTTCCCTTTCTTGGGCTGCCTCCCAGGCGGATGTCAGGTCTCACTCATCCTTTCTTAATGTCCTGGGGTCCCTTATCTGAGACATCTCTGGAGGTCCATCTGTTCAGAACTTCCTAAGAGCAGTGATGAGAGGCAGTGGAAAGCTGATTGTGATGAAACTAATGATCCTGAAAAGTCCACATCAGGCCTGTGGTAACTGGTAGTTAGGATTGAGATCTTGAGTGTGGGGAACACTGCATTCTCTCCAAAAGGAACTGAAACCCTGTAAAATCAAACAAGACAGAAGAAATCATCCGGCATTTCTAACAATTCCAGTGTTAACTCCCTAGTACAATTAACTGGCTCCATCAGCAATATCTTCCAAACGCCTTCAAAAACCTTTAGATGGATTCTCCTCACAATAGCAGAGCTTAGTAGAGTAGTTGCTCATTAAATGTTTTCTGAATGCTGCTTTGATGTCTGAATGGTTAAGACTGTGAGGTCTTAATTGCCAGAAAGTTGGTAACCTTTAAATGTAAAAGGTTTTGGAAAAATAGGGGAAGGCAGGAATGGGAATGGATCATTGCTTTTAGATCACAAAATCAACAAAGCAGCTCTGAAAGGGTTTGTCTAACATGATGTGTCTGAAGTGAGGAAGTAAAAAAGTTTGGTAGGTTGTGAAGGTTCAGGGATTTACTTAGAAACTGAGGAAATCATGAAAATAATAACCACATGTATTTCCTTTTTCCCTGGACCTAATCTTGACCATAATTAGGAAAATGCTTTTAGTTTATTCACACTTAGGGCTCAACAAATGTTACTAACTGACCTATGAAATATATAATCAGAAATTTAAACATGAAAAATGCCTTATCAACCATCAAGATAATGATCTCTGCTGATAAGTATTTTTCCTGGTAATACCATATTAAGAATAACTTTTAAAATAATATGACCTCAAGATGAAAAGTGTTATCAAAACTACTGAGACAAAAAGATAAAAATATCATTTTATGCAGTTTTTTGAAATTTAAGGTTGATGAATGCAAGAGGAAATGTAAATATATTACTTCCAAATGAAAGTGAATTGGCAAAGCAATGTCTCTCATAGTTTAGAAAGGTTTTAATGGTTCTAAGATTTAATTTCATCTAAACAAGGAAAAAAAAAGATCACCATTTTGGGGTGACTGGCAACCACTTTTAATATAATTAAGATGAGCTCATTTTATCTTTCTTTTATTCAGGGAAAGAATGATTTCTCCTGAAGGTTCTTGCTGCCTTTTCCCCCTTGGAACCTGCCTTCGGGGCCAGGATTCTATAAATGTCACACAAAATGAGTTTACTTAACTGAACAAGCACACTGCAGAAACAATGTAATGACAGAAAAAGCAATCCTTTTAACATGAAGAATAATTTTATCTTGAAGGCTACAGCTACAGCCAGTATGTGATTAAAAGGAAAAATATTTTTTAGTTATATATGACCTTGTACTGGATAAGACAAGGACTCTGATGCAGAAGTAAGAAAGCCAAAATTTACAAAGTAGAAACTTACTTCCAAGAGGACAAGAGCTTCTCCCTGTCCCCAAGATGGACACTATGAGAGGAACTAGAAAATAAATGAAAACAAGGTGGTTCATATCCTTTCCTATGGATTCAAATTGATCTCCATGGCTTGGTCCCATCACTAACACTGCTGCCTGGAGACTCTAACCCACAGGTATCCAGGGGACATGGATGTCCCCAGCAGATCTTAATGTGTGAGATAAGACTGCCCTGTTTTCCAAAGCTGTATCAGTCTCCTCAGGAGAACGTGAAACAACCAAAAACATTCCAACATTATATTATTCAGCCAGGCATGGTGGTGCACACCTATCATCCCAGTGACCCAGGAGGCTGAGGCAGGGATATTGCAAGTTTGAGGCCAGGCTCAGCAACTTTGTAAGACTGTAAATAACTTAGTAAGACTCTGTCTCAAAATAAAAAATAAAAAAGAGCTGGGGATGTAGTTTAGAGGGAAAACGCCTCTGTGTTAAATTCCCAGTATTCCACTCCCCAAAAAAATTATATATAAAATTCAATCTGTCTTGTTACAAGTTTACTGTCACTTCCTGGAGAATTAAACAGTGCATTTTAAAAACTGAAAAAATGTCCCAGAGCACTACTTAAGCCAAATCCTTGGAGGAATAAAGAAAAATCAAATTTCTAAAAGCAGTTTATTATTCCTTTATATATAGATTTTCACAATATTGATCTATTAATCAATTGATAGAATAGTCCTAATCTACAAAATGTAAATGAATGAATCCATAAAATAAATAAATGGGTCTAGGTGGAGAGCAAAGAAAATATTAAAATCCTACATAAAAATGAATATGATATAAAATTATAAAGTCATTTACTATAACTGTATTTATAAATTTGGAAAACAGATACAATGCTTCTCATGCTGTATCTTGCATATTGTCCCTATATAAACCTGTAGTAGATGAAATCAGAAAAAGCTGCATGTTACACTGCATTACTATTGGACCAAAACATTGGCTGAATAACATTCACCTTTTTGTTTTAAAATAAAGATACATCAAAACTCTTGAGTTGAAAGGTTAAGTGTACTCTCTGTGTAGTTGATAAATGCAGGCCTAATCTAATCAGGGCCTGTCATAGGCACTGCTGCCCTGACCCAGGCTTCTGGTTTCCACACAGCTAAGATCTAACCAAGATGTAGGCTCTAGGCCTTTGACCTTCAGGAGACCTTGTCCATGCCAGCCGAGAGTTCTGGTTAACAGCCAGGGAACTCGTAGTTCAAATCAGGAACATGTGCACTTTGCTAATACAACACATGGCTTTGAAATTAAAATGCAACATGATCGACTGCTTCGGGATATTTTAACAACTAGGAGAGAGATTATAGTTAGATAAAGCTGAGCTTTCAGGTCACTTTTGCTCATTCATGTTTCTTCCCATTTCTTTGGACTAGACAAATTTAATTTTATTGTTTTCTTGAGAATTTGCTAGGAAAACAAAAGTTTGGTAAGTTATTTCATGGTTGATTGATCTTAGGGAAATGGGGATGTTGTAAGGTTTCTCTGCGACATGTGTCACCTATTAGATAGTTAGCTTTTTCTATTTCCAACTGAGCCAAACCAAATTAATTAGAAAGTGGTTTGAATTACAAGCTAAATACAATGAAAAGTAATAAAAACAGAAAATGACATTTAGGTCATCAATAATATTCCTGAGGTAATTTGGCATTGATTTTTCTTGCTTTCTATGATAAAGAGCTTTACAAGTTGTCAAACTGACAGTTTAACCCCCAGTTGTTACAGTAGTAAAAAATGTGGGAGTCAAGAGCACAAATTTAATAATGCAAAAGATTTATTTTCTTTTTGGATCTCACTTTGCTTCTCCTAGAAACCAGCACTAGGAGTGGAAGATGGCCTGAGTTACCTCACACCTGAGGAAGTCTACAAATCACACAGTTCTTGCATAAGTCAAACTTATGTTTACCTTACCATCAAAGCAGAATATGACATTCAGATGTAACCAAGGAGAACTCCCAACAGCATACTACTACCTTCTTTTTTAATAAGGAAAAAATACAAAATATGACAAACCTTTATAAAGTCTTCCACTCCTCAAAGGAAACATTTTTCTTTGCTAAATGAAAAGTTAAATTCTTGGTTCAGTTTATTTTATAACGTCTGAGGTCCGTAAAAAACAGTGTTTTGAATTAAACATTTTAGTACAGGAAAAATTTATGGTGTAAAACTTCCCCTCCAAATTTATTAACCTATTAATTGGAAGCGAAAATTCCAAGAAAACCAGAGAAGGTATAGCTCTTATTTTATTTAGATGCATTTCCAGTCTGATAATTATTGGAAAGAACTGGAAGAAGACTGATGACCCTTCACCTAAATTTATACCTGTGTCTCCAGTTACCTTAGGGACTTCAATAGTGATTCCCTTGATCCTAACACATTCACCTGTCAATTAACCACAGGCAGGTGCCTGGTAAGATGGGAAAGTCCCCCATCCCAGTTCCTCCAAGGACTCTTCCATGACCCAGTAATGCAGTCATCTGCAGATACCAAAATAAGTCTCTTCCCAGTTTAACTTCAGGAGGACATTCCATGCCAAACTGCTTCTAGTATGTGGAAATCATTGGAGACAGCAGCAGATGGCACAGATAACCACTTGTCAGAGTTCCCTAACAACCTCAGAACAGCAGCTGGGGTTACAGGAGCAGCTTAAAGATGTGAAAGCACAGGCTGAAAGGCTTAACTGTGAGTGCATTTTGATATCAGGTCATTAATTTTACCCTGAGACATACTCATCTTTAGGGGCTGAAGTCCAAGCTTCTTGTCATAGCTTACAAGAATCTTAGGATCTGGCTTCTCAGAAAATTCAGTCTTACCACCTTCCCATTATCTCCCACTGCACCAAACACTAATCCCCTGCCGTACTGAATCATCCACAGTTCTCTGAATGTGCCAGTTTCTTTAACACCTTAATGTCTCGTTTTTGTTTTGCTTCACTTGGTCTGTGTCTGTATGGAATTACTTCATCCCCTAGTTTAAAGTTGAGTTTAGGGACCTTCTCAGAGTAAACTCAGAATGCCCCAGCCATTATGTCAGAATGAAAAGAGCCTGCACTCCAGATCTACAGCAGTGTTGACCACTATGGAAGCCACTAGTCATAGGTACTATTAAAATCAAAATATTATTACTATTGTGCTAACATCATTAATTTCTTGCAACTGCATTCCATTTTGGGTTACATAGATTTTTCTTTCCTATGGTAGGAATCAAGCCATGTCTTCAATAACTGATCTCCTCTTGTAACATAATTCTTTTGAAATTTGGAGATGTAGTTAAACAGATGTCAATAGGAGTATGGTGCTCCCAGGATTTAAGGAGAAGACTGGAAAAAGACCACCCTCTGAGAGTTAAAATAGAGGAATCCACATACAATCCATTCCTATATTTCTTCAACACGTATTTACAAAACTCACTGTACCAGGCTCAGTGCCAGGCACAGCAATACAATGGCAGGAGTTGGTTACTGCTGAAATGAACATCATCACCTGTTGGCACAATTCAAAATACAAGATGGCTGGAAAATGGACAACTTATGGGGTAAGGCTATTGCCCTAGGTCAAGGTGGGGCCCCAGGGAATTTTTAATAATATATAAAAAAAATATAGGCCTGCAGTCTTCCACTTGAAACCTGTGGGGCAGATGGCTTTCAGAATTAAATTGATCAGATTCAGAAATTTATAAATACTGAATATTATGTCACATTTATAGTGGGGAGCGAAGCAGCATTCTGTCATCAAACATATTCATATTCCTGAAGCAAAACACAGGACTATTCACACCAAGTGAAATAAGTATCTAAATGGTGTCCCATGATTTCTGATCAGGTTTTATGGCCAAATACGTTTTGGTGCCCCCTAACCAAAAGAAGTTACGTTTTCAGAGCTTTTGAGGTTTCAGAATTGCAGACAAAGTAATATATGCCCTACTTGAAACTATGTATTAGCAACTTTAGGGCATCTTTTAATGTGGAATCTAGGGAAAGAAAAGTCTAAGGTTAGGGGTCTCTAATTCTGTTCCTGAACCAGTGCTTCAAGTGTGTTGGAATTTCTTTTAAAAATGTCTTTGAAAAATGTCAATGCATAGGACTCCTGAATAGTCAGCTGCCCTAAGTTTGGTTTGAGTGAGTACGTCTCCTTTAACCTGACCAGTTCTTTTGAATGGATAAATTGTGGAAGGTTGAGGCCAGATGATGGCCATGAAGGACTTTCCAAGGCACTGCTATCCTGAAGACTGGTCTCTTCTACAGCTGTGGAATGGCCCTTATTGTGCACTGGAATCAGCTGGGAAGCTTTACAAATTAAACCCTGGAGGCTTGGACCAGGTATTACTATTCCTATACGTTTGTATATATTAGTATTTTACCTTTTCAATTGGGATACTATATATATGTGTGTGTGTGTGTGTGTGTGTGTGTGTGTATACATGTATATAATAAACTCATATATATACTATATATTTGTATATATACATATATATACATATAGTAAGGAATATAAAAATGCCATCATCATCATCACCCAGGATGAGATACAGAATGCCCTGGGTTTCAAGTCCAAGTCCCTTCCCAGTCCTTATTCACTCCTTTCACTCTCCCTGAGGAAGTCACCACTGTGATTTCTCATCACTACCCATGAGTCTCAGGCATTGGTATTTTGAGACACCGGTTCTCAGTTTGCTCACTGGTATCACCTGGAGACTTTTAACCAGTACTGGGGCTGGGCTTACCCCACTTACAGTCTGGGGCCTATGGGGGCAGCAACTTTTTTTTTTTTTTTTCTTTAATAGCTACTAGATGGTTCTAGTGTATAAGAGTTCGAGAAACACTGCTCTAGTGACTACAACATTCTTAACAGAAACAGATACAGCTCCTAATAGGCCAAATGCTCAGATACAAACAATCAAAAATAATCAGAAGATACTTCTTTGAAGACTGAATTCTCTCTATTCTCCTCCTTCTTTTACTACCCTTTCTCCCTTTTTGTTATCCTCCCTCCCTTCTTTTTTTTTTTTTTTTTTTTTTTTTTGATCAAACCACAAGTGTTACTGCAGACATCAGAACAGCTCAATTTCTTTCTATTAAGTTCCTCTATTTCTCTCCTTTTCATTTTCTTTTCAGGAAGAAATAATGCTTTTTAAAAGGATACTGAACAAAAAATGAGAGGGAAAGTAACAGAAAAGAAAAATAAAGCAAATCCAGTGAGAAAGAAATAGAAGGCCTGAAATGAGGAAAAAACAAGGGAAAAGAGAAAAAAGAAAATAATTCTCTTCTGAAATAGTCTGGTCCTATAAGTTCACTTTATAAGGACCCAATGGGGCAAAAAGGGCAGCCTGCTTTAACCTCAGTGATTCCATAGCTTCTTAGAAGGCATAGTAAATACCTCCCTCAGGGCTCTTGGGTTCTTGGCAGGCAGCTCTGCACTCTGGGCCAGACCTGGGTTCCTGAGTTAGATGGCCTGGTGCATCTGTGCAATAACATTGTACTTAATTGTTTTCAGCCTCATGGTTCATCATCAGCAAAATAGAGATTAACAGCACCTACTCATGATGGCTAAATTTTATGCATAAAGTTGGCCGAGACCATGTTGCCCAGTTATTAAATCAATTGCTAATTCAGGTGTTGCTGTGAAGGTATTTTGGAGATGTGTTTAACATCCACAAACGGGGACTTTATTTTTTAAAAATATTTTATTTTAGTTGTAGGTGGGCCCAATACCTTTATTTTATTTTCATGTAGTGCTCAAAATTGAACCCAGGGTCTCACACGTGCTAGGTGAGTGCTCTACCACTGAGCCACAACCCCAGCCCACAAACAGGGCTTTAAATAAAATAGATTATTCTCTTAATAATCTTAGTAATGCATGTGGGATTCATTCAATCACCTGAAGACTTTAAGAGCAAAAATAATTTTTGCAGAAGGAATTCTGTCTCAGACTGTAACACGGAAATCCTGCTTTGGTTTCCAGGCCAGCCCTACAGATTTTGGATTCAAGTGCTATATCAACTCTTGTTTGGAGTTTCCAGCCTACTGACCTACCCTATGAGTCTGAGATGCCAACCCCCATAACTGCAGGAGTCAGTTTCTTAAAATAAATCTCTTAATTTTAGTACACATATATCTGGTTGATTGTTTTTTGGAGAACCCTGACTGATACATTACCTCATGAGGTAATAAGTGTGCTAAATAAATGCACACTTGATGTTGGCTGAGATTTTTGGGGGTAGTGTGGGGTTCATTATGGTTTATCTCTTCTGCTATCACTGGAAGGTTTAGGGACAATCCTTAACCACACACATGAATATAATCTCTTATTTCTCCACTCTGTAAGCTTTTTTTCCATAACAAGTCTCAGGTCAGCTCCTTCTAATTCACTTTGCAGAAAGAACCAGAACATAATTAGGGCAAAAGTGACAACCTGGGCAGCTAGCGGTGCACAGCTAAACTTAAAGGCTTTTCTAGAAAACCCCTTTGCTCCAGACTCTCTCAGACATCTTCATTTTTCTTCTTTCCTCTTTGCTTTTTCCAGCCTCTCCCACCCAAAGCTTAAGCCTGGCTTTCTCCAGGACTCAGTCCTTTCTCCTCCACAGAGGTCAATAAGATAGCAGCTACTCTTCAATGATCACTCTACCATTAGCTGAAGGCACTAACAAATATTCCTCTGGAAATTTAGAGCAAACCATTTATTATAGGAGTACCGGAAATGAGGGTGAGGGGAGGGAGGGAGCAGCTTGATGCGCCTCAGATTTGGCCCAAATGAAATTTCCACTGTTAGTATTTGGCGAGGGCAGCCAGTGGAAGAGGTTGGAGGGGACAGCTACATTTGGGAATGGAAAGAATACTCTAGTATCTAGAGTCTGGCTCGAATTCTTCCCTAAATAGTTTGGAAAGTAGGTCTGCTGGGTGGAAGGATCTGTATGTGTACCAAGTGTTGGCCTTGCTGTTTTTTAGTTCAATTTGCTTATTCAGCAAATTAAGACAATGAGGCCCAGAGAAGTCTAGTTAAAAGTAGCAGCTACACTGGGGTTAAGACTACAACCAAAGGGCAGATCTCTCAGGGCAGAGTATAGTGTTTTCTTCCCTATACCACATGGCCTTTAACAGCTCCGGTGGAACAACAGGATTTAATAATTATGTCTCTTCATGAAACTAACAATGACTGGGCATGCCAACACCCTCTAGCTTCCTCTGGCTGCCTATGAAATCCAGAAGCCCCTGGAAGTCGGGCTTATGGGAGTGGGAGGTAGCAAGGGTAAGCAAAAAGAACTAGGTCACAGATATTTGCGGTGAGCATGAGATGTGAGGGATTACAAATAGCCTCTTCTTCCTTAGGTGGTTTGCTATGAAGAAACTTTATCAATGAATCCAATTTCTCAGGCCTTCTAGAAATCCTAGTGATGACCATTTGAAATGAAAACGTTGTTCCTTGGTACAGGGCAAATCCCGACTTGCTCAGCCTCCTCTAAAAAGTCACTCCACAGCGCTTTTGATGCTGTTTATGGTCTCTGCAGCAGTGCATGAGAATGGCACGTTCACTGTGTACAACTCACACAAGGCCAATTCCTGACAGCAAAAGGCACCTGGTGAAGATATTTCAGTAGACATCAAAGTTCCCGTTGTTGAACTTAAGGAAAGTGAAGTTCTGAAGGGTGAGGGTCCAATTACTTGTGTGAAACTTTCCAGGTGGCTTTGCTTCAGCAACTTGAACAGGTGGGAGTATGAAGCCCACCTGCCTCTCTGTTTGTACAGTGACTAATACATTTATAAACACTTAATAAACATTTAACTGTGTCAACTCTCTCAAAATAGTTCTTTCACAACCAGAATTCAGCAGATTTGAAGTTAACTTGGTGATTTTACAAAGCTACTTCCATAAAGGGGGATGGGGCTGCAAATTCCATGATGCAGGTATCTAGTCCTTACAAACGGGCCACAATTGCCTGTCCTCCATGTGTTCAGGTATGACTCACAAAGCCCAAAACTACATCCACATTACACAGGGAACATGGAACAGAGGGTGGCAATTTTATTCCAAATAAATTGCTGAACTAGAGGGAACCCATTCCAAGATTTGAAGTAAGTTTGAGTTATTATAATTATAGACCCATTTTCTGGTCCTGGGAAAATTGGACAGCTACATGCAAAAGAATGAAATTGGACCTTTACCTTACACACCCACCCCAATTTATCAAATTTTAAAGGTCGAAACAATAAGAAGACTGGAAAGTATAAAACTCCTAGAAGAAAGCATAGAGAAAAGCTTTTTCACATTGGTCTTGACAATTATTTCTTGGATATGACACCAAAAGTACAGGCAACAAAAGTGAAAATACACAAGAGGGACTGCATCAAACTAAAAGCTTGTGTATAACAAAATAAACAACCAACAGAATGAAAAGGACCTTGGAATGGAAGAAAATATTTGCGAACCATACATATCTGATACCGTGGTTTGGATGAGTATCCCACAAATGCCCATGTGTTAAAAGTTTGGTTGTCAGTTTGTGGAGCTACTGGGAGACAGGTGAAACTTTAAGAGGTGGTACCTAGCAGGAGGAAGTTAGGTCACTGGGGGCGGGGTCCTGGAAGGGGAAATTGGGACCTCAAGCCCTTCCTCTCTTTCTTTGTTTCTCAGCAGCAGCCACGAGGTGAACAGAACTCCTCTGTCACAGATGTACTGTGCTACCATGGGCCCAAAGCAACAGGGCCAAGTGGCCAAGGGCTGAAACTTCTGAAACTGAGAGACAAAGTTAACTATTTCCCTTATTAAGTTGGTTATCTCAGGTATTTTGATACAGTAATGCAAAGCTAACACATGTAATACAGAGTTAAAATCCAAAATATATCAGGAACTCCTAAAACTTAACAACAACAAAAAAATCAAATAAACCAGTTAAAAAATGGGAAAAGGAACTGACATTTCTTCAAAGAAGAGATATTTGGTATATGCAAAGGTGCTCAGCATCACTTATCAGGAAAATGCAAATCCACATTATGAAATACTAATGTAAACCTGTTAAAATGATTATTGCCAAACACACACGCACACCCACAAATACACTAAAAACCAAAAGACAACAAATGCTGGTGAGGATGTAAATAAAATGGAGTTCTTATACACTGTTGGGGGGAATGGGGCAGTTTGTATAGAAACCAGTATGGAAATTCCTCAAAAGATTAAAAATAGAACTATGGTATGTTCAGTATTCCAACCTTTGGGTATGTTTCCAAAATAAATGAAGTCAGGATCTCAGAGAGATAACCTGTACTTTCAAGTTGATTGCAGTATCAGTCACAATAGCCAAGACATAGAAACAACCTAAATGTCCACTGATGGATAATGAATAAAGAAAAATGTGGTTCATGTGTACAGCAGAATAGTATTCCATCTTGAAAACATGATGAAAGTGGAGGGCATTATGCCTAATTATAAGCCAGTTACAGAAGGATAAACATGGCATGAGTCCACTTCTGTGAGGTACCTAACATAGGCAAACCCATAGAAGCAGAAAGTAGGACGTCAGTAGCAGAGGCTGAGGAGGGAGAAAGGGAGGGCTGTTGAGGGTATGTAAAGTCCCAATTATGCAAGATGAATGAATGCTACAGCTCTGCTGTTCTGAGAGTGCCTATAGTGAACTTAAAATTTGTCAAGTGGGTGAATCTTAGGTTAACTGTTCCTACGAAAGAACAAAAGCAAAACCCCCAAGTCCAAGGAGCACAAGGAAACTCTTGGAAGCAATGGATAAGTCAATGACTGAATTGTGGTGATGGTTTCATAGTTGTGTGCTTGTGTTCAAACTCCTCAAATAGTATACATTCAATGTGTGCAGTGTTTTTGTGTATACTTCAACAAAGCTGTTAAAAAACAGGGGTCCACTTTCAAACCCCATAATTTGGGAAAAGGAAAAATAATGAAGAATCTTAACCAAGTAAAAACACAGTAAGAGGAATTCAATCTTAATTATACTCAATCTCAAATGACCTCTGATGATACGAAAAAATACTGGCAGCATGGTTAGAGGTCATGAGTTTGAGTTTTGACCTTGGAACTACTTTTTGAAATGAATTCTATTAGTTTAGATCAAATTTCATGTCCCCCTGCCCCCAACCTCAACTACTATATTAAAATTGAGTTCTGCTGCAATTGAAATAAAATCACAATAGCATTAAACAATCAATCTATATCTAAATTAAGCTCAAAGGGCAGTAGTCCTAGGTTATCAGAGTGGCTTCACAGTCAATAGAGACTCAGATTCGTAGTACTTTGTTGCTTTGCCATCTTCAGCATATAGTTTTCTCTCATCGTAAAATATGGCTGCCAAGGAACCAACCATCAGGCCTATATTTCTGTCAGTAGGAAGTAGCAAAAAACATGACTCTTCTCTTTAACAGCATTTGTCAAAAGCTGCATTGGACACTTCTGCTCATGTATGTTCCAATGGTCAAAAATTTGCCACATAGATACATCTTACCTCAGGAAGAGCTAGTGTTTTTATTTTGAGCGACTATATGCTGATCCAAAACCAAGGACTGATTTGTTAAAGAAAGAAGGGGAGGATAGGATCAGGGTCAGCTAACAGTTTCTCTTAAAAGATATTGAAGGTACTAATGAAGGTGAACACTTTGTAGAAGGAAAAGCTTGCTTTGGATGCTGCTTGAAGCTGTAGGTGGGCATGGAATGAATAAACATAAAGGTTCATGCTGAAGATAAATGGGTACTTTTTTGTGGACCTATTACTTTTTCTTGTCTATCCTTGAAGAATGACATCAGGAGCTCTGAAGATTAGATGGTAAAAAACAAATGCATACGTACAAGTTACCTTTGTTTATGTTTGTTTATATGTTACTAGACAACTGGATAAATGGGTCTTGGCATCATGAAAACAGTTCTTTTAAATGAATATTAAAAGGAAAAACAATTATTGCTAAAAGTCACATCCTGGTGCAGAAAATGCAGATGCTACAGCTTTATGCATTTATAACAGAGCAGGTTTCACAATGACACAATTTTTTTTTTTTTTTTTTTTCGTGATTGGGGCTTAGTTCACAGTGGACTTCTGGATGGCCTTGTTGGTTCTGCTAACTGGAACACAGGGTAAACCAAGTAGCAGAGTAGATATTTGACTGAGTGTTCAGGCAAACTGCCTTCCTACATCGTAACCTTTTCTTGTTAAAGTCTGGATAAACGGTTTGGTTAAGCAGAATGATTCCTTGAATTTGTGGGTTGTTATTGTGCATATACGGAGAATGGTCATTGAACATCACCAGACTGATATGGGTTGTCCCTGAATGAACACAATCCATATGTATACATTGCTTTTGCTGTCAACCTCTCTCCACTTTGCCACATGGAAACCACAATGTGTAAGGAGTATCTAAATACTCCTCAGCAGGAGTAAGCTGAATTGGGGTGGAGCCAATTTATTCTTGGCCTGAAGTTGAGTTGAACTTTGCAGAGAACAGACTTGCAAGGCAGGAGGGAACTCCAGCAAGTCTGATGTCACTTCCCAAGCTCTCTAAACACAATGTGGATAGAAGGGGAGGTCCCTTGGGCCAAAAGAGATGTTATGGGCGTGGCTTCTCACTACATGGAAGGTACAGCATCAACTCATGGTAGAGAAGCAGGGATGAGTTGTTTTGACATCCTGAGGGTCCCCAGAGAAACTGAATACCTGTGGTATCCAGCTGGGGGGCCTGATAGGTGCGGGAAGATAGCACTGCTGTCCTAGGGAGCCCAAGTTTTTGATTAAACTGGGTGTAATCTGGACTCATTGAGTATGGCCAGCAATTACGGGGCAGGGCTGCCTAAGCAAAGTCTCATAAAAACCACTTAAACAAAAACTGCTGGATTAAATCAAGACATAACAGTTAGCTTTACAAATGAATCTTAAAGGCCTTAACTACTTTAGGGACACTCTGGTGACTCAAAAAAGCTCAATGCCTCAGGAAGAAGTTTTTCAGGGATTTCTTACTAAGAAAGCACCTGCTTGTAAATGATAACAACAAAAAAGTTACAAGTTTAAAGAAGAGGAGTTTGGAAATGGAGGAGAAAAAGGAGAAAAGGCATTTACAGTTTAGAGGTGCTCACCACAGGGGCAGCCTTCCTGCTGGGTGTAGCTTGTCCAGTGGTGTTATGGTTTGGCTGTGAGGTGTCCCCAAAAGCTCACATGTGAGATAGTGCAGGAAGGTTCAGAGGAGAAATGATTGGGTTGTAAGAGTCTTAACCCAATCAATGAATTAATTTCTGATGGGATTAAATGAAGTGGTAGGCTGGAGTTGGAAGTGGGAATTGGGGTGTGGCTATGATACATTTTGTATCTGGAGAGTGGAGTCTCTCTCTGCTTCCTGATGATGTAAGCTGCTTCCCTCTACCACACTCTACCGCCACGATGTTCAATCTTACCTCAAATACCAAGGAATGGAGCCCACCTTCTATGGACTAAGACCTCTGAAACTGTGAGCCCTCAAATAAACCTTTCCCCCTCAGATCATTTAGTCACAGCAGTGAAGAAAGCCGACTAAAACAAGAAGCTTTTAAACTTTTAAATCGTTTTATTTAGATTCTCAACACTTTACATTTACTCTGTAGATATGAGGTAGGAAACTCAGGTTGGTGTTTTTGGTATTCTAGAACTGCCATATTCTGGCTGCAACAGGCTGCTGGCGCCAGCCTGTGAGCTTAACACCATGTACAACACCATCTCGGTGTACAAGGAACTCCACATTCATGAATGCTATTAGACCCATAAAATTTATTAGGGTTACTCATTTGCAATTGGTGACAGTTACTATTTTTCAAGTGAAAATAATAGGCCCTTTCAAGAAACTATAAGCAAATCTTACCTATTAGTATATAACAGTAACAGTTAATGTCATATAAAATTGCTCAGACTTTTTCCCAGAGTAAGAAATAAACAGGAAAGGCAACTGGCTACAGAAGATTCCTACCCTGCTGCATGAAAGCAGGACCAGCAAGAAAGATGATGAAGTGCATTCATTCCAGGTGTCACCGAGGGATGGGCCTGCCCATGAGAGCATCTTCCAGTGTCAGTGCCGTGCAACTTCAGGAAACTTCCCTCCCCAACTCCACGACAGGGTCTCCTTGAAGTGCAGTAATGAAAGCATTTCTCCCGATTCCCTCTTTTTTGGCTTGTGGCAGCAAAGAAGAAAGACCCTATCATCTGCTGGCTGATGAAAACTTGAATCACTGTACTGTCACCAGATCATTTGGAGGAAAAATTATAAATGCCCTAAAGAAAGCCCTGGGATGGTGTATGTGAGTCTGAGGTACGGCTGTGACAACATTAAGCTAGTTACTAGCAATGAAGCAATTATATGTGCGACTGCAACAATCTACAATGACAGCCATAACAAAGGCACAGGGAAGAGGGCAGGAGACCACTCGGAATAATGTGAAATATCTGGGGTCCTGAGAGGAGACAAGCATGACCTATTCTAGAGCTCAAGCATCAGAAAGACCTGGAAATATAAATGGAGATTAAAGGTACTATATCATACAACTTTCTAATTACTAGTCTCTTAATTCTTAGATGTCTGGTGAAGCCATACCTGATAAAATGAATGATGGTAAGGATCACAAAGTAAAATGCAAGCCATACTGAATAGAAACAAGGGGGAATAAAATAATGAAAAATGGGCACTGTCTATAAAGTGTCTATAAAGTTATAAAGTGTCTATAACTGTCTATAAAGTGAGGACACTGAACTTGGGCCAGGGTGCCAAGAAATGGGCAAACTCTGCCTAGAAGTAACTGCTACAACTTTCTCGGAAGAGGCAAGTTAGTAATATGTATCAAAAGCCTTAAAACTCTGCGGTCCCTTTGGTTTGGGAAGTCTATTTTTTTGTATTATCCTAAAGAAATATTTGTGGATATGAAAGGTGATTTAATGAAGTGTTAGTAATAACAATAACAACAGTAACTAACATTTATTGGGTGTTTACATTTCCTTCACAGAAAACAAACAAAAACTTGTTCTGGATGTTGATGGAGGCTTCAAGGGAGGTGGGAAATAAACAATAAACAATTCTTCATAATAGAAATAAACACTAAACAATTCTTTGTAATAGATAAGTGCATCATTTCTATAATGCAATGCATTACCTTTCTTTGCCTATAAAATAGCTTCAGAGATGAATCAAAAGTTCTGAAGACAAGAGGGTAGAAATCAAATGTATAGGTACAAGCTATTTTTGTTTACATTTGTTTATATGTTGCTAGACAACTGGATAAATGAGTTTCTGGTGGCATAAAACCCAGTTCTTTTAATTGTTATCAAAAGGAAAAAATGAGTTATCATTAAGTCACATCATGGTACAGATAATATAGGTGCCACAGCTTATCCATTTATAACAGCACATTTCAAAAGATAGAAAAACAAACAAAAAAAACCTGTTGACTGGGGTTGGGATGCAGCTCAGGGGAAGGGCCCTTGCGAGCATGCAAGAGGGCCTGGCTCTGTTCCCTAGTCTCAGTGTGTGTCTGTCTATCTTTCTGTTTCTCTCTCTCTCTCTCTCTCTCTCTCTCTCTCACACACACACACACACACACACACACACACACACACATAAGCATCTGACTGAAGTTGCTTTCTATACTTTCTATATTGTAACTCATTTCATCATGAGGGATGTTCCTCACAGTGTTGTTTATGTTGACTTCCTATATACCCATTACATGTGACTAGTTAAATTATATTTCTATGTAAGCATATGGAACATATTACAAGGGGTAATGCAGAGCTCTTTACAGACGTGAGAAACAATATTCTCTTAGGTAAAGAAGATGAGTATACAATTTGTGTGTGTGTGTGTGTGTGTGTGTGTGTTATCCTATTTAAATGCTTTACGTTAAAACTATTAATAGTGATAATGTATATAAATTGGGATTATGATGCCTTTATGTTCTTTCTGTTTATCTGGAGCTATTAGATGTTTAGAATTAAACATGTATTATAAAAAGTGAAGCACGATTTATCTTATATGATTTTTTTTTAAAGAAATAAAAAACTTTCTTCCACAGGAAAAAAAAATATTTAGCTGAGCAAATGTTATTGGCAAACAAAAGGATATTTCCAAAGTCAGGATAATGTGGGAAAAGACTCATCCCAGGCATGAACATGAAAGACCAAATAATTCAGAAAGGAGAGAATTCCTGTTAGGAGATTACATTTATGGGAGGACACATGTACAGATCACAGTCTGGGGCATTTTAAGCAAAATTCTTCTTTGTGCAAGGGAGCACAGACAGAGAGGGTAAAAGGTGCTTCTGCTTCTCCCTTCTGTGATCACTCAGCTCCTGATGTCCCCAAATACACTGCTAAGGTCCTGTACTCCTTGCTGGGTCTTGGTGTGGTAGAATGCTATTCTTCTAAACAAAGCCCTGAGTAAACACGAAGACCCCTCAGGCCATTCAAAAACCATTTAAATGAAATAGATGCGTGGGCAATTGCTTTTACCAGGCATAAGGACAACTCCCTGCTTCATCTTCTCTCTGCCTCAAATAAAAGCAAAAAAACAAAAACAAAAACATTTCATGAATGTTTTCTCTGGACAGGTTCCTAATCCTTCCGAACAGGGCATTAGGCCACCTATTTTGTTAGGTTTAACAATATTAGTAAAAACCATATGTTTTTAAGCTCTACTGAGAAATGTGACAAATATATTAATATACAATCTTTAGAAAGGAATCTTTTTCCACAAGGTCAAATTTTTAAATAACATAGTATAAATAAATGTACTGAATGCACAATTTCTTCAGACAACATCAGAAAGACAGATTCTATGGTTTAAATCCTTTGAAATCTTCATAATAAAAATTCTGTTGAACACAAAGGTGTATATCCTTTATTTACGAGGACTGTGGGCAGCAAAAGGAGAGACTGCTACAAGTACTTAACATATATGGAATTGTATCAAAATATCCTCCTGTATGTGCATCTAGATCCTACCACTGGGCTTTGTGTAAACTTCATCAACCTGTCTTTCCTCATCTCCTGAAGGAGGAAACTGGGATACAGAAAGTCCAGGTGCCTCACTCAGTTTCGACACCTGCTGTTCTATAATGCACACACTGTCCCTAGTAAAACAAAACCAAAGACTCAATATAACATGAAGACTGAAGTATCAGAACAGGGTCTAACACTAGCCACATACGACATGTCAAGGTCAGAAGATGTTTAAATCTTTGGAGGGCACAGGGAGTGTGTCGGAGGCAGTTTTAATCCTCATGCACTAGCTGTCTAGCTTGATATAAGCTTAATATTGTACTGCTTGACATAATCAGAGGAGAAGATGCTTATAGAAGTTTTAGCCTATGAAGAACAGTATTGCACTACTTCTGACCAATAGCAAATGAGAAAGGAGTTTGCTTGGGCCCAGCAGAAGTGGGGGTATAGCTCCCGTCAAGCGGTAACACCATCCTTGTATAAGGGCCGCCATCAGTGAACCTTATGGCTGGATTCTTGTTTATTCTTCAATGTGCTGGTGACTGCAACTCACAACATCCTTCCATTGCTAGGCCTCCATAACCTCGACCATTATTCCCACCGTGTAAAACAGAGCACAAATTTAAGGTGACACAGCTCTGGTTGGTGGATGTGAAGTGTGTGATGAGCACAGAACCCTCGGAGTGCCACACAGCCATTATGAAGTAACTGACCTATATGAAACTGCTACCATGGTTCACAAATTTATTGTCAGGTTCCAGCCTCTAGCTGTTCTCTGATTGTTCTAAATACTTGACAAACTGAAGCCTTTTCACTTTCCGTTGAAATTGCCTCATCTCCCTGTCAGAGCGCCATGGGGGACTCCATTACTTTTCTGACTTCTCTCCCCTCCTGACAAGTCATTTAGCTGGCTTCTTGTTGTGAAGGCTGTCCATGTCAAATTAGCCAGGGCCCCTATTGTCCTTATTACCACTCGAAAAGCCATCATGAGTAATGCTACGGGGTCCCTCAGTTGTCATCATTTGTCAGAAAGAAAGGGAGTGTGGTTACATATAGCTGACAGGTAATTTCAGTGTCTACAATTACCCCAATTAGTCTTGTCATAAACAATTCGATAAATGCACACCAATACAAACAGATAAACACACTGAGGTCTCTCACTATTAATGCTGTGTAATGGGTAAATCAGTGATATGATGCTATATTTTATTTATTTTTTTTAAGCTATCCTCAGCTGTGAGCTGGCACTTGCTACCTGGTCAGCACAAATTGTACTATCTACTTTCATTAGCTCATCACCACAAGGAAATCTGAAAGGCTGTGACAAAATTCATTTAGAGAGAGGGGGTGAGAGCAGATTATTATAACACCTGCTTTGGGCATGGATACAATCAAGGTTTCCTTTTGTCAGTTCTGAGCAACCACAGACTTTCGTGTGCACTACTTTCTGTTTAAAACACTAACATGAAATACGATGGAAATGGGAAGTAGGAAAAATAAATTCACACAGATATTAGGAACATGATTTGGGAAAAAAATGAAAAAAGCCTACTGCCAAATGCAGCAGTCAGCAACTATGTATTTAAAAAGATAGTGGACTGTTAAGATTGTTACAACTCTCTTCACTATAGATCTTTTTTGAAATTATATATATATACATAAAGCTTGCCATGTTTGATGTCAGCTATTTATCGACTCCCAGTCTGTTTAGTAGAGGCATCCATGTTTCTCCCTTCTGGACTCAGCACGGAAGTGATGAAGACCTTCTAAGTGTGGCACACTGGTTGTCTCCCATTCTTGGAATCGCAGGGAACACAACACGCTCTAGGAACACTCTTCAGTTACACTCTATTCAACCTTAGATGAAGCACCGTCAAGTTCGCTCTGGTGATCCACATAAATAAATGCTCAAGATTCAACATCTGTAGAGTCCACTGCACCCTGTCTGTTTGCTGACCACAATCTTAAGTGATGGCTGAAAAACCCAACACAAGGATATTGTTGTAGGAAATTGCTCTTGGCAACTATTTGTTCAAGCTCAAGATTTTTTTTTTTTTTTAAACCAACACTAAGAACCCACTAGAAAATAGGACAGGTCTCCCTAATGAGTAATCTATTTTAGCACAGTCTTGTCTAGGCATGACAGTTTACTGAGAGGCTTGAAAAACTCGTAATTACCAGTGTTACAGGGCAATTAATGTATATTACACTGCACTACTCATGGCAGCAACTGTCATTTTCTCAATAAAAATGAGTACTCTTCAGCTAAAGGTGACATTAATTGGGACTTTAATGACTATGCAGAGGAGCTGAAGCCAAATATGAACAAAACAGCGATTCAATGAGCGACTTCAGAAACGAGAAAATTGTACTAAAATGAGATTAATTGCTGTTTAGAAAAAGGAAAGAACCTAAAAAGCTATTAAATTGCAGGGTTTGGGTGCCCGGGTGATGGTTGTGATGTTAATCTTGCATTCTCACAGCAGGCAAATATTCACTAAATTCAGAGCCTTTTGACAGCAGGAAAAATCATGTATGCTTAACTTCAATCCATCAAAAATATATTTCAGCTTTTATCAGTGTTCTAAATACTTCTGCAATTTCAAAAATTACTGCTCCATTCCTTGGCTGTCATCATGCAAATGTGAACACTGTCAATATTGCTATGAAAAATTTCCCAGCTTCAAAAGGCCTACTTCAGTGATAAAGAAAGAAAAACGTGAAGATTAGAATTGCAAAACACACACTACTAATATAACAGAAATCAAACAATAAGAATTTAATGTTTAAGTTGTGAAAACTGCTAAAATAGAAAATGATGGGGTGGGCCTTTTTTTTTTTTCCTGTAGAAAAATCAAAGAAAAATAATTCTGAAATTCTTTCAAGGCTTGTAACTTTATGCTTAATTAATCATCACCAATAATTAGGACAGAATTTTGCAGCTTGACTTCAGGTGCTGTAATTGTTAATACTACTCTCTAGTTTCTAAAATCCTTTATCCTTGCTTCTAGGTTCTTTAAAAACAATTATATAATTGCTTTTCTTTATGGCCTTTTCAAATATCATGATGACTGTATATACAAAACATAGCACTTAAACTTTGACATGTAAGAGGGATAAACAGATTTGATAACTCTGAAGTTACATGCTCTGGAACTTGAGTTTATTTGTTAAAAGAAAGAGATGAACAACTTATTGTTTTTGGAAGGAGGGAGTTTTTAACAGTTACTTTTTGGATAGAAATGAAGTGTTCACAATGGCTGCCCCCATAAAAAGCTTAGGCCTGGCTTTCAAACACTTTTCACTTTCCCAGTACATAAGCAATTCTGTTTGTTCTGCATTTTAATATTTAAAGAGCCTTCTCATCTACAGTTTAGGTCAGGGCTCAAGACACATTAACACACATAGAATTCTGGCCATACTCAAGAACCACATCCACTAAATGACAGGGAAGTGAAATAGTGTACTTTCCATTTCCAATCAATGATAAACCCTGTCTATTCTAAAAACCCAGAAATACAAATCCACGGGCCTCCATTAAGAAGACTGGTTATTGGCCACATGTCTGCCAGAATATACTTATAGGGTCACTTGGGGGAAGAGGGGGTAGGGAAAGAAACGCATACATTTCCATGTATGAGTCTGTGTTCAATGACAGGATGTTCTGCTAAGTTTTACCTTTCAGCTATTTTGTTCACTATGAACATGTTTTCCTGAGTTTTGAATCCAAGCTTGAGAAAATCATTTCTAAAAAATCAGCTGCTTTCAGCATCTCTCCAGCATTACCTGCTCCTCTTCTTCCTCCAATCCCCTACCCTTTTTTTTTTTTTTGGTTTCTAGACCTTTATGTGAACAGCACAATTCTTCTTCAAAAGTCCAACAAATGTCCTTTTTAGTCCCTCTTTTGGGGGGTGAAAAGGGGTCTTTGTTATTCATTGTGCTATTTCAAAAACTAAGCTTCTCTCATACCTCAAAAACAGCTTTATTTTAAAGACAAAAATTCACCAAGCTTCCCCTAAAAGTCTTTTCAGGCAGAGTCCTTAGAGAAGACAGGTGCCTTTGGCTAAATTATCTCTACTGACAAACCATTCACATAAATTTGCTTTTTTTTTTTTTAAGTACATGTCAATAGTTTGATTCCATTTTGTCTATGCAAATACCATTGATAAAAATTTCAATGGAAGTTTTCAGGGAGTGGAAGAGTTCCAAACTAGGTATTGAAATTGGACTCAGGAATAGGATACTAATTCACCAAACTTGCCAAGAATGATCTAACCCAGTAGTCATACAAAGGCAACTGCAAACCATCTACATGATCCTAGATAATCCCTTATACTGTATCTCTAGGATCTCATCTCCATTCTGCTGGGTTACTGTGTGAGGCTCCTTTGGGGCTCCAGGTTTCCCATTTACAAAATGGGAGCAACTTTGTCATGCTAAATTTGCTGCCTGAGAACTGAGTGCTGAGCACTTGGCAGACACACCAGCTACAAGAATGTTAACGATTGGAATAAACCTTTGAGGAGAGTTCCTAAAATGAATTTATTTGATACTGTTGTTCAGTTGCTGGAATTCTTTACCCCTCACAGTTGCCACACTGGTGCTATGAGGAAAGGTGATTTGTTGAAGCACGTGGAAGGGCTGCCCAAAAAAGCGGGAAGGGCTTCCTTCTCAGCTAGGCTGAACTTCCAGTTCTAATCTCATTATTAGCTTGCACAAATATCATAGGTCTCTCTCCCAAAATATTACTCTGTGGTTTGAAGTTTTTATTTGGGTCCCTCCTAAGATTGAAATGTACCACAATGCCCGTCAATCTCACAACTGACAGACCATGTTTAAGCTGGGAATAGTGACAAGTTACAGGGACTTTTTTATCTTTCTTTCTTTCTTTCTTTCTTTTTTTTTTTTTAAATCAATTCCAGGAGATTAGTAAGATGCATTTTTAGATACATACCCTCAAAACATTATAAACTCAGTGAGAAGCCAAACTGGAATATCTCAAGTTTGGAAGATGAACAATATTTTGATGTGCCAAGGCTAATACATTATATGTTTCGAGTCTTACTATTAAGACCTGTAGCAACTGTTTTAAGAGATGAGTAGAAATGAAACAAATGGTAAATGTTTATGCAGTCATACAGTTCTGAAAGAAAACAACTGTTAATTTGCATTAGCTTGGGATCACTTAGCAGACTGCTTTTTAAGAGCTATCACCTCTCAGCAGCCCATAAAAGAGGAAGCTTTCATTAACTCCCTTTCTACCTGCTCCAGCTATGTGATATTTAATCCAAATGTACTTTTTCTACTCAGCACAAATATTCAACAAATTAAAACTCACTTCAAAACAGATCATGTTCTTTTTCAGTACGTGTGTGGAGGAGAGAGTACACAGGCCAAAGACCTGAGGGTCAGTATGGACCCACACGGACTCCATCATGCAATATCAATAATTCCAGAATGCGGAAGGAACATTTTGGGTCATCGAATAACATATTTGATAGTACTTCAGTGCAACCAGGGCAGTTATCCTGGATAAATAGAAGTTTCATGTTCTGCATTTATGGGTAACAGAACCATAGTTATGTAAATACAGGTAACTCTTATTGTAGAAAGTAATATATTAGGACCTCCCTGTTAATTAACTTTCTTTACTTAAATAAGGCAAAGAAATGCAAGGAATGGCCGGGTAGTCAGTTGGAACTTGGAGGGTCTGTGTCTCATTCCCCAGACTTTTAGCACAAGGTGGGTATTCCTAGAATATCCCCACACTCTCCATCTTCTTAGAATTTTATGACCGAACAGAAAAGTAGTTATGGGAACCTTTCTTTGCAGGAAAGACCAATTAACCCTGGGAAAAAGAGAGAAGAAAATCTTAAAAAAGGGATGAGTGGGGAAAGAAAATAAGGGAGAGGTAAATAGGCAGTTCAAATTAAGGTAAATGATCAGAACATCTTTGTACTTGAAGAAAGATGAGGGACCAAGAAAGGCTATCACAGCTGCATACCAGTAAAGAGAGAGGTTTGTTAGAAGAAGCTGAACTTCAGCAAGGACAGGAAGAGATAGTGGGGCCTCTGACTCTTCATCTGGGGCCCTGTTCCCAGGGGTCAGCAGAAGGAACTGGATTAAGAAATGTGTTTCAGGTCCCAGGTCAGAACTGAGGGATCTTCAGCAAGTCAGAGATAAATTCTGTCCCGAAAGGAAACACTGCATGAGAACGGCCAGTAACAGAAACCTGGGTAGTAAGCAATGATCCAACAGATAGTGTAAGCTTCACATTTCAACTGAGCCAAAATGTGGTGACCAAAAGTCACCAAAACCGTTATATATATGTCTGTATATCAACATCGATATCACTATATTTATTCTTCCCTTTCCAAGACATTATTACAGGACACTTAAATTTAAAGTTCCAGGCATTTTTTAATTCTAAATTTCTTTTCTCTTAAGATTTCTACTCTTTTCCTTGACGTTTTCTGTTGCTTGACTGTTTTCAGTTGGGAAATACTTGTTTCACTGACTGCTTAGCAATGCCTGAGAGAAGATCTTTTGCCTATATTCTCTAACAGAAATAGGAATACAGGTCCAACACCCCTAGCCCAAGAAATCTGAAACTTTTTGAGCCCCAATGTGAGCTTTAGATTTTGGAGCATTTTGGACTTTTGGATTAGGGATGCTCAACCGTTAGAATCTATACAAACATTACAAAATCTAAAAAACTCCTAGGATTGAAACATTGCTGATCTCAAGCATTTAGGATAAGGAACATTTGGTTTGTATTTTCTTTTGCCCTGTGCTTCATTTTAAGATCTTAAGTTTCACTGTTACTCTTGGTGGAGAGAGAGCATTATTTTCCCCAAGCACAATTTTGTACATACATAAATTTTAAACTGATGTTGAATAGCTTCATGCAACAGAATGAAGAGAAGGCTGGTGGTCTAACTTTGGACATCTCCATCCTGGTGATACTGGGTGCTATTAAAAGAATGTCATTTTCAGGAATAGCCTAGCATTCCTATGGTCTTAAGGGATGAGGGAAATCTCACCTCAACCATGTCTGACTATTTTAAATCTATTTGTGCTCTCTCTCTCTCTCTCTATATATATATATGTATATACATATATATATATATATATATATGCTTTTATCAATAAAAACAGAAGGAAGAAGGCTCTTGAAAAAGCAAATACTAAGAACACTTGGTTAAGAAGTAAAAATATTCATTTTGTGGATATTGATCTAAGGTTTAAAATATCTAAATCAATCATACTGGGTTTTCCTTTTTCTGGTAGCACATGAATTTTAGAGGTCTATTTGTTTTAATGTCATGGGACAAATTTATTTTTTAAAATGGAGATTTGGGCATTTTAACAAAAGGTCAAATGTATTTCCTTGACCACTGTATTTTTTTTTTTTTTTTAAACCTTTGACTTGTCTACCCAACAAGCCCCAGAGTTCTAACTACTGGTCTCTGTGGTTTTTCCTAATGGTTGGTAGGTCTCTGTATCCCTTTTACAAGCCAAGTTGTAAGACTGGGTCTCCTTTATAGCTTCCTTGTGAGTCTTAAAATGTTTTGGAACTTGTGATCAGGAAGCTAAAATGAAAAGATTTTCTTCAGTTGGCCAAAGAGCTAATGTTCTTAAAACTGTCTTTCCTTGGAATGGACAGTGGATAAGAATACACTTCTTCCTCTAGCAACCTGAGTTCAAGCTGCAGTCTCGTGTCCCAACATGTTTCGTGCATGAAGCTGTCACAGCACTGCCACCCTCTACCCCACAACTGTGAGCCCCTTGAGGGAAAGACATTTATCCTTGGAGGGTAGAGGTAAATGCTAAATTAACAGTTTTGTTGACTAATAAATGAAAAAATCCTGGCTTGAATGCTAACAAATTAATTTTCAACAAGTCATTTTATCTTTCTAAGTCTTTGCTTTCTTACCCATTAAAAGGCTTTTGGTTTCCTAAAGGAATGGTTTGGCCCAACAATGCAATGAATGTGGAAATGCTGTATAAATGTAATAGATTACTACAACTATTGTTAGTAACTACCACTTGGGTTTATACAATAAAACTTTTCAAGGAGAAAAAGCAGAGAGGTTCCTGATGTTCTCAATAGTTTTTACCATAAGGAGCACAAAAATCCAATTTTCTAAGAATTCTAAGGTGTCAGGTTACATCCACAGTTTTTTGCTGTTTTGTTTCTTTTTTCCTTCCATTTTTTTTATGTCCCCACTCCAGCCCAGTCCTCCAAGCCAACACAGATCTTTTCTATGCTCTGGAACCTGCTTGGGAAGAAATCAGGTGTTCAGGTAAGAGGATCTGAGGGGTTTATGTTTATGTACTTTCATTATAGCAACATGATGCTCTGCAGAAGGTACCCTGGCTCTGCTGAAAGGCAGGACTCTGCTGAGGAAGCCAGAAGAACAGGTCTCCCATCTCCAGTACCAGTGGCTTTTACTTCTCAGACTCCCTATTCTTTTACATCACCTCTCCTCCCTTTGCTTAGAACACGAACAGGAAACAGGTGAAGGAAGAATACTTGTATATAAGCCACCTCTCTAGGTTGTTAGGGAGCTACTAAGCTCAAAACACACAGGTCTACTTTTTGTTTTTGAAATAAGAAGCACTATTCAAGTATTGATGTAATAGCTTCCCCATTCCTCACATTCAGACCTAGTAACAGAGAGACAGCTGAATTCAGACAGACTGATGCCAGAGACTTCATATGATCACATTTATCTAACACAGGATAAATAATTTCCACAGACAGTTGAATTATTTGAGAATCTATATAAGTAACTGAAGTTTCAGAAACTCATTTCCTTAAAAGACAAATGGTAGTGCAGGTGAGTCTGGTGCAGGAAATTTAAAAAATATATATTTTTTAGTTGTAGATGGACACAATATCTTTATTTTATTTATATATTTTTATGTGGTGTTGAGGATCGAACCGAGTGCCTCACATGTGTGAGGCAAGCACTCTACCACTGAGCCACAACCCCAGCTAGGGATTATTTTTATCAGTAGATCAATACAAACAAGTTGTTTGCTTTTTGTCATCTGGTTTGTCTTAATCACAAACTAAAAATGCATTTATAATGCTGTATACAAATGCTCTGTTTATATCAGTATCATATGCTGGATGCTTGAAATGGTATACATTAAAATTAAGAACAGAAATCCAAGTTAATGGTCAAAGACAACCAATAAGGAAATGGATAAATTACAGTTGTCAAACATCATATAATGTGTGTATTCCTGGGGTTTTGGAACAATAATTATTAAAACTAAAGTAATATGACTTCTTATTGAAAAGCCCAACTTACAGAGCATTCATTTCAGGTTGAGAATCATGTGGCCATCCCTATGCGATGGCCTAGTGACTTTATATCCTCTTGTCAAACCTCAGCAGTTTTATTTGTAGTGACATATGCTGGGGAAGGTTGGAGGTTAAAGTTGATAGGAGGGGCAACAGGAAAATCAACTCACTCCTTTCAAGAGATTACAACCTTTAACATACTTGGGTCTGTCGGCAGTTTCTGCAAACTTTACAAGTCTGTGGTTGATGATATTTTCACAAAACTGATCCTCAAATCGGAGAGCAGATGGATCCAGTAAATGTCCTTTTACTTTGAAATAATCCTGGGTAATTAATGTACCCCCAGTTTATTACTGTTTGATTTTTTGATTTTTAAAATTTAAATCCAAAATGGAAAAAAAAAAAATCTGCTTATTTTTCAAGTATCCGAGGTCTTGGAAAAGTGAAATCACTAAGCCACAATTCACTATGTAGTTTCAAAACAGAGTAACAGTTGTTATAAAGGCTGGGGGCAGGGGAGAAGAAAAAAAGAAACAGAGAATAAGGCCCAGGCTTGAGGCCAAGTTCACCCAGGCTGTGGAGCAAGGAACTGTTTTTTGCAGTGCACTGGCTTCTGTCCTCCAGCAGTGCTCGACCTCGGCAGCCTCACCCTAAACAGAGCAGGTATGTGACTATGGCTTCCCCAGCATAGCAGAGAACTACAACAAAGTCATGAGTTAAGACCCAGCAGTGTCTGCAAAAACACCTTAGTGTAAACCCTGTTTCCTCAACTTGGCACACATTGGTTTACTTATGATTAGTGTACATGTTAAATACGTCAAGCTACCTTTTATCAAATGTGTACTGTGTTCCAGGCACGTATATATTAGAGCTTACTCAATCTTCATAACAATTTAAAATGTGCTCATTTTATAGATGTGTTTAAAAAAAAAAGAACAGAGATATTAAGTACCAGCCCCAGGTCACATAGTAAAGGGTCAAATGGGAATCAAACAGCTCCTCCCTCCCCTCTGACCTCAAACTTGTGCCCTTTGTACTTGGCTATACTGCTTCCTGCTTTATAACCAGTGATTAAGTAATTTCTAGACTACTCTCCCCTTCATGGTTAAATTAAAAAAAAAATCAACAGCAGTTGACTATAAAGTATAGTATTGTATACACAGCCGCAAGAGAACAAGACTCAGTATGAAACATCCTAGGTCTTGTGTTAGGTTAGCATGTGGTTGGGGGAATGGGGTCTATTAATATTATTGGCTGCTAATTATTAAGAAAAATGTTTTGGTATGTGAAGAGGTCTTTAGGTCAAGGTTATAGATAGCAGTTACATAATAATGAATACTTGTGAAATTAAAACAATTCCTATTATCATGTCAACTTGTTTTTGTTTTTAAAGGTTTACCCAACTCACAGATTACAGATTTTAACATTGATTGACTCAAATCTCATTGGCCTCAGTTTCCTCACTCAAAAAATTAGACCATATCTATAAGAGATCTTGGCTAGCTGTACAGAGTCTGTAAGTCTGTCAGTTTTTTAAACAATTCCCTGCTTAATTCAAGTGATTGAGTTCACACAACTTTGTAAGAAAACAGATACCCATCTTTATGAATGAAAGGAAGAGGGAGATAGAACTTTGAGAAAAGATCACTTATAAAGAAGAGTACGGGGTAAATGAAAACCCTCAGACAACTAAAGTCATGCGACTGATGCCTTGTTTTTTTTCTTTTTTCTTTTTCCTGGTGAATACTGGTAACTGTACACAATGCTTTAAAAATAAGTTTACTTAGGAATGACCTGAAACATTCCTCACCCAGAAATGTTTATCCCAAGTGTTATGGGAATCATCGACTTTTATTTAGAGATAATAAAACAAACATTTCCCAAACATCGTCACTCATCCTTTAAGACAATGAACACTGAAACTTTTTTTTAAATGTACAACTGCTAAAAAACTGACATCAACTGAAATGTTTTTGCTATTTAAAATACATTCCACAGAGATTCCTGGCAGAAAAATGTTTCCAACTTTTAGCAGTATTTTGTTTCCCTTTACTCACAAAGTGTCTAGACGTGTATGTAACATCTATATTTACATAGGTCATGCAGGTGACAGATAATTTTATGCTTCTGTTTGTTTCTATTCAACATAGACGAATCCTTAAGAGAAAGAAGAAAGCTCCACAAATCAGAAGTTCTCAGTTCAAGTTCCAGTGCAAATAAATTGGACAATATAGGCAAGTTGTTAAATGATGCACAATATTTTGAATTAAATGATTCCTATCATTAGTAAATTATTTTCCAATCCAAATTTAACACAGAATACACATCTTTAATATCTCATGTGTTTCCCTTCTTCCATTTCCACTGAACTACATTTGTTCCTTCTCCATGTCAGACTTGAATGTCAGCAATAACCTCTTACTGGGTGGACCCTCCCCAGTCTCTCCTGTATTAAATGTTAAATATTCCTAAATATCACAAGTAATCATGACAAATACTTGCTCAGCCAGAGGCACTGGAGGCCATGCCATCACACAAGACTCCTCTTCTTCTGGCTCCCGTTTTCATTTCCACTGTTATACTAGAACATTTGCAGTGTTCTCTCAGGCTTCTGAGACTCTGCATGCCATTCCTTCTGTTCACAACACCCTTGCCCATCACCTCTCCCCTAGTTTTTAGTTTAGGCTTATATGAGTTAGCACCCTGAATTTCCCTTCTATATTCTCAATGCGCATTTTAATCATGGCACTTTTATGCTGTAATTGTTGGTTCATTTGCCATAACTGTTGGTTTACTGGTCTGCACTTCCCCTTAGACCCAGCTCACTGAGAACAGAAACTGTAATTGGAGGAATCTGCATTAGAGGCCTAGCATGGTGCTTGGTTTATGGTTGGTTCTTAGTAAATTGTGCTCACTGGTTATATGACTGATGGAATAAAATGAACAAAAGGCTAAGTATTTAAAGATATGTGTATCTGGAACTGACTGTGTGGTAGGCAAGTCTCATGCCTCCTATTTTAATTTCTAAATATTTATATGCACTTTGAAATACATGACTTTCATTTTAAAGCACATTTTTTTAAAAAAAAGTTTTTTTAAAGTTATATAAAATAGTAGAATCTATTTTGATATATTTATATAAACATGGAGTACATCTTATTCTAATTAGAATCCCAGTCTTGTGGATGTACAAGATGTTGAGATTCACTGTGGTGTATTCATATATATACATAGGAAAGTTATGTCAGGATCATTCTACTGCATGTGAAGACCATAATCCCTAACCCTGTCTGTCCAGTGGAGTGATCTGGGGTAGGTAGTGAGATGTTGGATAAAAATTTGTAAATGCTTTTTTTTACTATTTTAGAAAAAAGTTCTATTATAAAATAGCAACAAAAATTACTGCAACTCTCTCACACACACACACACACACGAACACACACACACCTGGTTGGCAGTCTTTAGTCCTTAAAATAATGGCAAATGTGAGAATCCTAGGAATTCATTATTCTAAAGACTTAACACGTACATTAAAAATTAACTTAAAAGGTCCATTTAAGAATGCAAATGTCCATATTGGCACAATTATGAACAGAATGTCTGTATATATGTCTGTATCTTATGATGTGAAAAATGTTACTAAACAATAGTTTCAAATGAGTTAATTTAAATGATATGAATCAGTTCTACACTTAGCACACATTGACTATGAATATGTGAAGATGATGCATTCATAATAATTGATAGGCACATGATTTGTGTCAATAGTGGAACAATATAGATGAGGAAACAAATGGACTATCAGTTGTTTTGAAAAGTTTTGCAGACCTGTATTTCAGAGCTCTTTTCAGTAAATCATGCATATTTTTATAAAGCAATGGTTCTATGTAACAATGAGGTCAGAACTAGATCATTCAGACTGTAATGCATACCAAAGTCAAACGAATTCTTAGATTTAAAAGAAGCTATAATAAACTCATCTGGTCAGCACCATGTCTTTGTAAACTTAGTACTTACCAAAGAGTGGGTGTTTAAAAGAAAGCAATGACAAATTTACTTATCACTTGTAGATTCCAAGCTCTGTGCTGATAACAAATAAAGTGTTTAACTTAATATAAATATTTTGGCAATGAAAGTAAATTACTGCTTTTACAAATGCTTAGGAAGCTGCAATTTTTCCCCTTTAGTTTTATTATAATCTATCAGAAACCTCTGATGTTTAAATTGTTCATATGTGCTGGCTGGGATGTCAGTAAGAACGGTTTGTCATGATCTGGTTGTGCACATATTCTGACCTATATGAACAACAAGAATGCAACCACATACTCACCCTTTCTGTTTTTTGGCTAATGGTGTATACAGAAGTGGTAGGAAATATTAGAGGTACTCAGCTCCTTTGGGAATAAAGGAAGCTCTATGGCAGCACTCAAGTTAATGGTCACACACTAGAAAAACATCATGACACATATGTCCTATGGCTGAAGTGTTCAATGCCGCATATTATACATGACTAAACAGAGCTGTGCACATAGGGGTATAGTATACCTGAAGGCCATTTTCAAAGTTACAGTCTGAATTTGATGTGCAAAGGGATCTAATTCAATTTGATAGAATAAAATTCACTTATTGAAATTTATTTTGTCATAGCTTCCCTGATCACCTTATCATGATTTGAACAGAAAAATGTATTTATTCATTTACTGGTTTATTTTCTCTTTCTTATTGCAACATAAGCTCCGTAAGGGCAGGGCCCACATTTGTCTTGTCTTGTTTGCTGCTATATTAGTGGTACAGGTAATTCCTGGTAAGCAGAGTAGGTTCTCAATATGTATCTGCTGAATAAGTGAAAATATTACCCTTGCCCTCAAGGAGTTTATGCTAATTTGGTACATTACACAAGGCAATCAGACCATCTTGCCCCACTCTGAGGGAGATCGAGACCCTTGGATATAGTTAGAAAGATATTTGGACCTAATAATTCTTGACTTCTCAACCAAACATTGAAAGGATGCTAATATGGTTGGTTGGTATTTTCTCCTTGATACGGTATAGATATTTTTTTTTTCCCCAAAGGATCTGAGATAGTCAGTTTTTCATCATTGTGACCAAAATACCCAACAAGAACAAACTGGAGAAGAGAAGTTAATTCAGGCTCAGTTTTAGAGGTTCTGTCCATGGTTGGCTGACTCCACTGTTTTGGGCCCAACATGAGACAGAACATCATGGTAGAGGGAAGCTGTTCAGCTCATAGAGGCCAGAAAGCAGAAAAAGAAAGGGGACGGGGCTTCGGGGAAGATGAACTCTTTTAGGGCATACCTCCAGTGATCTGCCTCCTCCAGCCACGCTCCACCTACTTACGGTTACCACCTAGTTAGTCCATTCAAATGAGGATGGATTTATTAGGCTATAGTTCTCATAATTGAATAATTTTACTTCTGAATATTTCTACATTAACATAGGAGCTTCTGGGGGCACCTCATATTCAAACCATAAGAGAATCATATGCTGGTATCCTGGCTCCCACTGTGGCACTGTTGGGAGGTGGTGAAGTCTCTAAGAGGTGGGAACTAGTAGAAGATGGAGTGCCATCCATGAAAGCTTTAATGCTATCTTGTGGGAGCAGGTCAGGTCTAGTAAGAGTGGATTAATTCCTGCTAGAGTGGGCTGTTATAAAGGAATGAGCTTGGTTCCTCACCAGTCTCATATTGTGTGTCTCTATATGCGACCTCTCCCTCTTGCACATGCTCCCACCATGATGCTCTCTACCATGTTATGTTGTAGCCAGAAGGAAAAATAAAATGTTTAAGGCAATGGATTTATATATAGCCTCCTTCTCTTCTCTGGATTCAATATGACTCATGTCTTTTATAAGAGGAGGGAATGTGAACACAGAAAAACTGAGGAAAGATGATAGAAGATGCAAGAAGACAGTGTCTACAAGCCAAGGACAGAGGCTTGGGACAGAAGGCCAGAGGAAACCAACCCTGCTGACATCTTGGTCTCAGACTCCCAGCTTCCAGAACTGTAGGAAAATAAATTTCTGTTGTTTAAGTCACCCATTCTGTCATAGAAAACTCAAAAGTTAGGGCATATTGTTTCATTTTTAGTAATGCTACTTCACAAACTGAAATCATACCTTACAAATAATGCTATCATTAAAATTATTTGATAGCGGCAATGGAGTAAACTGGTTTTTAAATAAGGTTTTCAGACTTAAAGATATACATCTAGTTGGAAATACTCCAGGTCAAAGACATAAAAGTGAAGTTTTGTGTCTACCAGGGTCTCTCACATGTACAGCAAGAAGGCATTCCAGGACAGCCTGCAGGTCCCCCTTTTTATGTTGCTACACCAATTTCTCTTAAAATGGCAGTCATACACAGGGGTGGTTCTGTAATATATTTTGTTTCAACTCCAGTATTTTAAAAAACTGGAATTAATTACCATTTAAAATGTAGGAGAGTAAACATAAAAAAAATCTTAATTTCCAATACTGTTTGAAGAATTAGAAAATCTGGTCACACGAAGCCTGTTTTATCTTTAGGGCCACATGGGCTGAACTGAGTAGGGACTGCTTCAAGTGAAGTCTTACTTGCTTTCAGGGCCACCACAGTCCCACCACTTAATGTGGCTAGCTGGCAGTTGGAAGCATCTCAGCTTGCAATCTCTGATCTAAGGGGATGTCATTTGGGCTTTTTAATTGTGACACATATGGTGAGTTAGGATGGTCAAGTGGATACACCATCTCAAATAGCAAAAAGACAGGCCACCCACTCCATCCCCAACTCATTCATATCCCACCATGATCTGATTATCATCTTCAATCTGTCAGCAGATCACACAAGAGTTCCCAACAGGGTACTCCAAATAGGACACAGGTATTGGATGCAACAAGTGATCTTCCGGTAAACAGGTTAAAGAAATGTAGGGTTAACCAAGGATGAACATGCTGCCTCAACACAAAACTTCCAGACCCTTTACCACCCTAATGCAATAGGCAGTACTTCTCCAAACTATCTGACCACTGGACCTTGTTTTGAGAATGTTTTTAAGTAAATAGCAGTGAAACTTTGACCCAGGCAAGTCCTTTTCCCATATAAAGTAAAATTGCTGTTTTTGCTAAGTATTATGGATTTGTATAGTAATTATAGCATCTTAGATGAATATTCAAATATAATTTTAAAAAACAGAATAAGACTGCATGGTAATTCGTTTGGAAAACGAATTTCTCAATTTTTGTTGGATGTGATATGTGCAGAGATGGCCAACACTATGGATCTTTTTAAATTCAATAAAATAATTTTGTATAACTCTTAATAATCAAAATGGAAATAGGAAGATGCATACTTATTTTCAGTTGGATCCAAGATGCCATCTCCTGCTTTACTTTAAATTTGCTAACATTTGGAATATTTGCATAATTAATTTTGAAGTCTTGATACTGCCAGTAATAGTTAAAATATGTCACAGTGTGCATTTCTCATAAAGCATTTGATAAATTAATTGCAATATCATCTTCAAACTTACTATAGCATATGAAACATTACCCATAATTATTTTTTTAAAGTCAGTATTATTTCTACCAGAAACTGCAGTGGGCTTCTTTGTAAAACAAGAGCAAGAGAGGGAGGGAACAACTTGTCTTGTTTTCTTCAAATTGAAAAATTCAAGGACTGATGATTGTTTATTTCTTTGGCATATACATTAGACTTGTAACGTTTCTTCCAAGTGTGAGAAACTTTGGGAACATCAAATGCCATAACATGAACAATTTGTACCATTAACACTAGTGCATAATATTTACATTTTAAAAATGTATTGTGCTTGTTCAAAATAAACTCACTCATTTATCCAACAAACATTTATTAAGAGTCTATTATATGCGGGCACTGTTCTAGTCCTATGGAACAGGAAACAAAACAAAAATTCCTGCCCTTATGGAACTTTTATTCTAGGGGAGCAAACAAAATCTAAAATTATAGGTCCTCTTAGAAGTACAGAGAAACATAAAACAGGGAAGAAAGATAGAGTCTGTTGGGGAGGGTCAGGGTAGGCTTCAGAAGGTGATTACTGTATTTGACTTTTGACAGTATGTCAAGACTTTGGACACACTTGGGGAAAGTGTTTCATGCCACTGAATGCATGCAAGGGCCTGGGACAACAATGTACCTGGCCAGTTTTATGAACAGCAAAGTGATCACAGTGGCTGGTGTAGAGTGAGTGAGGGCGGATGTGGCAGGAGATAAAGTCAGAGCAAAGACTAGGGGACCTGTGCAAGGCCCTGAAGGTCAATGTTGCTCTTACTCTGGGTCACTAGGGAACTGCCTAGTGAGAACCAGGGCAGAGGATTAACATGATCTGACTTACATTTGAGGATCTGAATGCTAAGTTGAAGAAAAGACTGAAGGACAGTGAGGGTGGAAGCAGGGAGACCAATTAGGAATTATCTCACTAATTCAGGAAAAGAGATGACGGTGTCTTGGGCCAAGAGGTAGTGGTGGAGTGAAAAATGGTTGAATTCTGGATATATTTTTGAAGGTAGAATCAACAGGATTTCTCCACAGATCAAGAGTGTGAGGGAAAGAGACAAAAATGAGTCCAAGGTACTTCATCTAAACAAATGTGAGCATACAGTTATCATTAACTCAAATGGTGAAAAAAACCTTTCAGGCAGCTAGGTGAGGTGGTGCACACCTGTAATTCTAGTAACTCAGAAGGCTGAGATGGGAGAATTTTAAGTCTGAGGCTGGTCTCAGCATGAGGTTGTCTTAGTAACTTAGTAAGATACTGCCTCAAAATGAAAAAATAAAACAGGACAGGGGATCTGGTTTAGTGGTAAGGTACCCCTGGGTTCAATCCCCAATAGCCAGTATCAACAAAACAAAACTTTCAGAGATATATAAAATTCATATCTGAATTTGAGATAATCACCATATATATTCTACTGGAGATGGTTGAATAGGCAGATGGATGAATATATGGGTCTGAAGTTCAGGGGAGAGGTTCAGGATGGGTACATAACTGGGAAGTATTAGCACATGGATGATATTTAATGCCATGAGACTGTATGATATCACTAAATAAAAGAACACAGAGAAAAGAACCAAACACTGAGCCCTGGGACACTACACCAGGAGAGCAGTTAGAAAAGGAAGTACAGATGGAGATAGAGAATTGTTACTGAGGTTGGGAGGCTACCAAGAGGGTATGGTACCCTAGAAATCAAAGGTCCTGTTTCAAGGTGCCATCAGTAAGCTGTCTCCAGTGCTGCTGATGGGTCAAGTAAGAGTGAATTCTGAGTACAGATTGCTTCACTATTGACATGGTGACTTTGGTCACAAATATAGTCTCAAGCAATATTATCTCTACTAGTATATGTATTTGTGTAACAATCTAAGACACTCAAAGTGCCTCCTTTTTAAAAGTGGGTTTTTAAATAATAACTTTATTTTATTTAGTTTTGTATGTCGTCCTGAGGATCGAACCCAGTGCCTCACACATGCTAGGCAAGAGTTCTACTACTAAGCCACAATCTCAGCCCTCAAAGTGTCTCTTAAACCCTCTCCTCTTTTCTAAAAAAAAAGTAGCACCCAGAAATTCCCCGCATATGAGTTTTCCTTTTGGGTTAAATAACCTTACATTCCTGGATACAACCAATGGATTGAGCGATTTTCATCTGACCTATATGAAGCCTGAGACAGCTAACTGCCTAATAGGTACAAATAGCCAGTAATTGAATTGTAACTATTTGGATTGGACCTAGACTATTAGTGGGACAGGACATGAGGGGATAGATACTTAGAGAAAAAGGATCTAGAAGCCAGTTGTCCACAAACGCTTCACTTTTATTTTATTTTTTTAGTGGTAGAGGGGGCAATCTACATCCCTAGCCCTTTTATTTATTTTGAGACAGGGTCTTGCTAAATTGCCTAGGCATCTAAATTGCCTAGGCTGGCCTTGAACTTGTAATCTTCCTGTTTCAACAGACCAAGTTACTGGGATTACAGGCATGTGCCACCACATACACCTCTCATAATTCTTGATGTAACATTCCAGGTAGTTCCTGTCAGGACAATGGAATGAAACCAACTGGTCTAGCTCCTCATCATTTTCACATGTTAGTGGAACACTTAGCAATACAGAGACTAGTGCTGATATTTTCCAAACGCTCCTAACATAATGTTAGCCTCAAATGCAACAGTTGTTGGCCAGACATTCAGGCTTTGGAACATGCAAGAGCAAAGGTATCCAAAAGGGCAGTGAGAGGTATTTTTAAATGGTTGAAGAGTGTAAGCCAGATTTCTCAGGCAGGAATTTAGGGAGGTACACTGAGTAACATCTTGGGCATGGCTGGGGTGGGAGAGGTCAGATTGTGGAAGGCCTGAAAAGTGTTTCAGGATAACTCTAACATTCCTTTGCAGGTAAGAGGCAACAATTATTAACCAAGATTTCAAAGAGGTCTGGATATGCAATGTTTCTAGGCTGTCAGCAGCAGGGAACCCTTACCACCTTAGGCTTGAACAGGAGAGGGAGAAATGGGCATCCAAAGCTGAGTGAGTAGCTGCATGGAGAGGACTACCTGAGAAGAGTGATTTGGTAAAAATCTTCTCAGTCCGAGAAGACACAAAGGTAAGGAGTTGGGGGAACCAATCCCCTATTGGTACTGCCTTCTCATGTTCTGATCTGCCAGTGCGTCCCTCTGAATGAATCACAGGAAGTCATGGGGCAAGAATCTGCTGATGTGGTACATATGGCTCAGACTCCCAATACACAGAATGGAATAGAGTGGGACAGAGACAAGCAAAAGAAAGAGGGAACATGCCAATTGGAGGCCATTCTTTTGAAAGAGTGATCTAATGGCTTAGTGTGGGGAAAACAAACAAACAAAAAAATAAATAAAAAGAGGAGGAACTGAAGTGTGGGAGCCTGGTGCTTTTCTGGTTCTGAAACAGCTGAGCATCCTATGTACTGCATCAGTGGAAGGTCCAGATGAATAGGCTTGAGGTTCCTGATCCTTTCCATCAGGAATTACAGAATGTTTAAGCAGTAGAGTGGGACATAAACTCACTACCAAAGCAATGTTTCACAGACACAGGCCTAAGTGGTTTTGAAATAAACCTGGGAGAATGTACAGCTCCTCAGCTTTGAGAGGTGGGAAAGAGGTCAATAGCATGAACTAACATGAGGATGCTGGGCAACAGAGGGGAGAGACACAAGTCATCAGCTCTAAGATGACTTGCGAAACATAGTACAAACACTGCAATTGTGGGGTGGAGGAACACTCAGGAAAGGAGGAAATGGAATAAGGAATCATCTTCATCTGGAACAAGTTGAGAGAGTAAGCCAAATCAGAGAGAAATGGGGATGACATAGAAAAGTTATGTGTGGGAGGTCTCTATCTTCTTAAAGAAAGGTGAAGCAAGGTCTTGGCTGATAAGGAAGATGATGGTGACCACTATGGAAATTGTACAGTAATAATGAAAGAAAATCTTTCTCTTGGACAATTTAAATGGGTTAACATGCAGGATGCTCCATGTGTTTCCTTCTTAACATGAACTGTTAACAAATTCTGTGACAAGGTAATAACTTCGGTTCCAAATTTTTCCCTCAAAGCACCACAATTTTTAATTCTGTTCTGATGGTATGGATTTCTAAAAGATTGAAACAAATGATTAGTAAATGTTTATTATCCATAAATGAGATAATGTTAGGTGCTAGGAAATTAATCTTAAATATAACTAATCTCAAACAAACGAAACAATTACTAAGTAACAAATTATTAAAGTGTAGGGCAAGTATATATTAAGAGAATATACCTAAAATTGATAATATAGGAACATAACATGGAACCTTCACTTACCATGTCTATTATAGTCTACCAAATAGATATAAAATGACTATGCTATGATCAACTTTAAATTTTAAATGACTACATACAGTCATTTAAAATACAGTCATTTAAAATTTAAAGCTGATCATATAATATGCATATACATGCACATATGCATGTCTTTGGTAATTTAGTGATTTAGGAAAATTAATCTCAAATAAAAATGATTTAAAATGGTTAAAAAGTGTGTTCTAAGTATATTTTAAGATAAGCATATTTAAAATAAATTGATTTGATAGAATAATATGGAAATCCTTACTTAAAATGTCTTGTATAGTCTACCAATTAGAAATAATGTGTGTATTACTATGCAAAGATCAACGTTAAATTGTAAGAGTAGAGTAAAACTATGTATCTTTGATAATTTTAATGATTAATGCTTTAATTAAGAGATGAGGTACATGCAGACATATGCAATAAACTGACATAATTCATCACACTGAAAAGAATAACATTATAAATGCATATGTATATTGTGAATTATACAATACACATGCAAATCATACACTCATTATCACACAGAGGCATTATTTTACCTACAGTCAAAATGTAACATTTTCAAGTATGACTCAATCTACTGCATGATTCTTTCAAAATAAAGTAACTTGTAGAACCTTTTTAGAATAAAAATTTAAACCATGAAAAACTCAAGCCAAAGAAAACAGAGCACAGACACTTTTAGTGGCCACATCTCTATGCAGACTAAACTGGAAACAAATACCTGTATTATGTATCTGTTGTTCCATAGTGCCATTTTTTTGTTTGTTTGTTTGTTTGTTTTGTACCTGGGATTGAACTCAGGGGCACTCAACCACTGAACCACATCCCCAGCCCTATTTTGGATTTTATTTAGAGACAGGGTCTCACTGAGTTGCTTAGTGCCTCACCATTGCTGAGGCTGGCTTTGAACTCACAATCCTCCATAGTGTCATTTTAAATGGAAGTCTTAGCACTGCAGATTTTAATAAGGCCTTTAGATACAATGTCAAGTTAATCTATCTACCTTTCTCTCTTTCTTACTTATTTATGTATGTTGAACACTGAATATATTGATCATTGAGTAGATGGAGAAATAGTAACACTGGCCCAGAAACAGTTTCTCCATGAAGAAGTAATTACTTAAAAACACAACTCTCAGATTGATTCATCTTTGGAAAAACATCCTAAAATGAAGGCAATTTAAACATGAATATATTTGGTGCTTAAACACCCCTGTATGTGCACTTGGTAAGAGCAGCTTGGCTCACCAAACCTTGACAGACAGGGCAGGCTGAAGTGAAGATGTACACTCAAAAGCTCTAAGAACATGTTTAAGGGTATTCACAAACAGCTACATATCACATGGTCAGGTTGACCTTTTCTACTCTAAGGCTACTTGGAGACATCCTATTAATTAGGCTTTGGACTGAACTTAGTGGAAAATTAAAAAAAAAAAATTAATGTGAAAATTAAAGTTACTAAAGGAGGAGCAAAGTGTCTCTGGGATTCTTACACTCCACTATGGAGTATTAGTTTTTCTAATAGGGAACAATGTCTATATGAACATGTTAGATGAGACAACTGATTTTTCTAATCATTTTGAAAATAATTTGGGTAAAAGCTGAGTAATTTTAGTAGTAGGAGGACTGCTAAAAAGGTTCCCTCTTTGCAGGTGAATTGAAACAACACATGAATCAGAAAGAGAAAATCTTTTAAATTTGTATTTCAATACATTATAATTCTAATGTTTAAATCTAAAGAGAAATATTTATAAAATCTGCTGTTGTGTGAATCAAAGATTATAGCTTCACAGATGACTTTTTCTCATCTAGGATAAGAAGACAATACGTTTATTAATATATAAACATTATGAAATTCTACAACATTTTGAAGATTTCTTTGAAATGAAAAGTCTACTTTACTTTTTAATTAAATCTGTTTCTCAGAAAGGTCTTTAAGGCTCTACAAAGTACCTTGCATTTTCTTATTGCTGACAGTTCTTGAAACCACGCTTGAATGCTTTCTTTATCCTTTGGTGAACAATTGAAAGATCATATGTGAAAAGACTGTATTTTTTCTTTTTCTTGCCCTATAATTAAGGCATTGTAATGTATTTCCTTATGGTTGTTACAATAGCAAACTATTATGATTCATAGATTGAGACAATTTTGATTCCTGTGATTATGAAAACATATATCATTTTTTCTAAACATGAATTTGAAAAATACAAAAATACTCTCTCAAGGAAAAGGAGATTAATGTCTAAAAGATTAAGCTGAAATTGGTCTTCTTGTGTTATCTTCATATATGTAAATGATGTCCAAAAATAAAAAAAACCCCACATTTTGTTAACTACCAAATCTAGCAAATAATAAATTCATATTAAGACATTTTCTCCCAATCAATATATATTTTGAGAGTCTGAGAGTTTCAAGCTTTTTTTTTTTTTTTTTTTTGGGTTGTCATCACTTAAAGATAAAAATACTATATATGTGCTTAAAGAGACAATTGCAGATTATAAAAATCATATAAAAGTTAAGATTTTAATTTAAATGTGTCTATTCTGAACAAGATGCATCTAGAAAGAAATACATTTATTTTAATATTCTTTAATTTGGGAAACTATACCTGAAGTTTAAGAAAATGCTTTTGTAAACAATGATAAAAAGCAAAGCTTAAAATATAAAAATTGCTTTAAAATTCTAAAATTACACATTTTTAATCATTTAAGCAAGTAACAACCAAAAATATTTGTGTTTTTATTTAGAATTACACCCTTTTCGGAGCACCAAAACAAACTAGTTAATAGGTTTTGGTCATATTTGAATAAATGTTCAGATTTCTTAATCCTTTTTCTACATTAAAAGATACTGGTTTGCTATTGGATTAACATATTGCGTTTGGATTTAGGTTTTTTTTTTTTTGGATAAACTTCAGAGATTTGAAAAAAATTTAATTATACCTTATGATTTTAAAACAGATATTGGAAGTATATTAGAAAATATAGGATGTTGTAATTTTATATTGAAAGTAATACTTTTGATCAAGACTGACATAATTCTAGGTTTTTTTGCAAAATAATTTTAAATATATACAAGGTAGATACCTCCCCATGTCCATCATTAAGACTGTATATTTCCCTTTTCATCAATCCATCAATCTCTATCTCTTCTGCTGAAATATTTAAAGGAAGTCCCAGGTACCAAGTCACTCCCTCTACATATTTTTTAATGTACTGCTTTAAAAATAAGAGGACACTTTCTTATATAACAATTTCATAAATAATTCCTTATGTAATGCCACAATGGCACTACCATGTCTAACAAAATTAACCATAATTTCCAGGTGCTAAGAATTCATACCAAAAATGTTTAACTTTCAATGACTGTTTCAAAAAGGTATCTCTGCAGTCCCCTGGATGGACTCAAGGTGCAGCAAGGTCAACTTCATTTGGTTATGATGTCTCAGGTTTCTTTCCCAGTCCAGTTTCTGCCTTCCCTGGTTAATTTTCATGCCTTTATCTTGTTGAAGAAACTGGCCTTCTTTTACAATTGGACCTGGAAAGTCACTGCTGAGGAAAGTGTGACACCAGGCTGACAAAATATGAAACCTGACAAACTTCAAATTTATTTTCTGGTTATCGAGGGGCAAAGGAAACCCTGAGATATTTATGTTTATTTAATGATCTGAATAATTTCCAGGAAGCCTTTAAATAATTCTTTCAAATTAAAGAGTCTAAAGTCATAATAATCATTCATAAAATTTGTTTTATAATATTAATATCTTTGATATAGTATAGTTTATAAATTTTATTTAAATGTTAAGCTTATTTATTCATAAATCAAATGATGTCAAATAAGCCAATTAATGTTTACTAATTCCAAGTTTATAAATGCCTTGTATAGAACATACAAAGACATAATTGTTTTTTAATTATTTTGGGAAATAAATACAATTTAGTATGTCTCTTAACTTTTGTTTTTATTTTCTTTTTTAAAGAATCATTTCACCAGACAAGCAGGTTTTCATTAAATTTAATTTGTGTGAAGCTTAAATATTAAGTTGAGTTACTTAGGACTATAAACCAATTGATGGCAGTGTATTTTCAAATATCATGTACAATTTTTTAAGAAAGACAGTTATAAAATTTACAGGATTATAAAGTGCTGATAAAAATTGCAAATATTAGAAGCAAAATGAAACTTTTTAATGTGGTATCTAGCTAAATATGTAAATTAACATATATTAGATTTGCTTAGCTTTCTTCAGAACAGTTTTAGCTAATAAAACTTCAAAAAGATCAGTGATGTACAATTTTTAAAAACCTAAAATATAAATGTGTCTAAATGGAACCATATGAAATGAATGACAGTAAAACAATCATAGATAAAAATTACCAAAATCAAATAAAATAAATTCAAAATGAAAAGGATGAAGGGCAATTAAGTACCTATTTTGACAATTCGAAGTGGTCAAGTTTTTAAAAGTATGACACAGGAACCTTAACCTATCTATATATGAGTGATAAATGAGGCATTTTGTGTCATTACATTCCCATAAATCACTTTCTTTAACTGCTGACGGCTTTTATCAGATCTAACCTTTTCAAGCTTCTATTAGAGTGCTAACATTTTCAACTTTGACACATGTGCAGTTTACAAATTCTGCAGCTGATTAACTCTGGACAGAAGCTCACTGGCATCATTGTCTTCAAGTTGGGCAAAAGCCTTGGGTCTCAAAAACTCAGACGCTTACATTACAGTACAATAATCTCAATTAATGTAAGGGGTTGGGCTATAAGAATTGCTCAGCGATTATTTTCTGTTGGAAAACAAATATGAACAAAACTTCACTTCTCATGAAACAGGTGATCTAGGAAATACTAAGAAAAAATTTGAAAAAGGAAGTTGGGATGACAAGAACTAACTAAATAAAGTTTGTGTGTATGTGTGTGTGTATGTAAAGATATATATGCCTTAAAATAATCTTCTTTGGCAATCAAGAAATAATTTCCATAAAATGATTGCTAAACTTCAGTTTTGAGGCAATCAAAGCAAAGAAAACCCATGATCAATAATACATCATGTGGGGTGAGGGCTATGACCCCCAATAAAACATAATTTAATACTGATAAAACCATTTTAGTGAATTTTATGGAAAGATGTTAAATCAAACTAAAATATATTGCTTAGTTTTCCTATAAATGCCAAACATTCTAAGTTAAACATTATGTTAGGTAATTCAATCAATCAATCCAGTTCAAAAATAGAAAATAAAAATTCTTATTCTATACTTTTAAAACTGTTATGTTGAAATTATAAAGACAAAGAACATAAAAGATAATGCAATTTCTGTTCAAGTCACTATTAAAATACAAAATCTTCATAGAATGTCTTTATACATAAAGTTGGAATGAACTACTTACTACCAACATGAAACATTCTAAATAATTACCAGATAAAGCCTTAAAATAATCAAAATACTTGCCTATCAATAGTGTAGAAACGTATACACAAGCTGAAACCTTCTTTTACATTGCAAATAAGAGAAGATCAAGACTTCACAAGATCAAAACTTCACAAAGTTTTAATTTTAAAGGTATTGATTTCTTCATGGAAAAGTCAAGTACAACAGTTTGAGGGCTTTGATGATTAACACAGAATTGTGCAGGTAGATAAGTGTAGGCCAATGCATTCATGTAAATAGTATATTCACAAATACATTTGAGCAGATGTTCATGAGGTTTATGAGGACAAAGACATCAAAGAAACAGGTAGAAAATAAAACTGACCCAGACCTTGAAATAAAGTTGGAAGTTTAAGGAAACACTGTCATTGACATTAAGAGCCAGACAGAATAAATCTTGATGCTGGTTTTTCGACCATCAGAAGCCTGCTACTTCAAATAGCATTAGTTTTGATAAGAACTAGGAGCCATCAAGCCTACATAATAAAATCCGAAGAGATGGACTCAGGGCACTAGAGTAAAAATGTTCACAGAAAACCTCCTGTGGCAAATTGCCTTTTGTTGATAAATGACAAATCTTAGAAATACAGTGGGGGAAGGACAACTTTTTCGAGCATCACAACCATGTAGTCTTGTAATGTCACCATCTAAGGCCTATCCGTGACAAATTAAAAACTTCTTTATTTCACTAATAATGTCACTCATCACAGTAGCTGGGCAGTTACACTTTGACAATTCAGATGTAAATCCTGGGTTGCCTATGAGTATTCATGACAAAGGCATATTTATCATTTAAAACAAAAGGACATGACTTCTTGGTGTTCATATCAAAACCCACTGATGGATGAGGCCAAGCTAATCAAAAGACAGGCAAGAAAGAACGCAGATGTTTGCTACTTTGATTAAGAAAAGACTACTCCCTCCCCACAAACTTCCCCAATATGGTCATTTCAAGTTGTTCTAAATGTATAGTTTTAAGTAGATATCTAAGAATTTAAGATTCTCTGCTATGGCTTTTACAATAAAACTAACGTAGTTTTTTCCAGCCACAAATTAGAGACAAAACTTCCTCAAAACAGAAAGAATAAACCACCAGAGAATAATAGGTTCCTCAGAAGCAAGCCACAGAGGGATTTCCACAATTGGTACTATTCTCAATTATTTTTTTCAATCCATAAAATCAAGAGGAAAAAAAGCCTACCATCTCCAACTTTTGCAACAGCACCACTGTGAGCTGAAATCAATGTTACAAACAATACAGAAAACAAGGTTTGAAACATTTTTAAGCATATTTGCTATTGATAATTGTGCCTTTGATTTTCATTCCAAGTGCTTTTCAAATTGAAAAGCACTTAAAAATAACTGTTCGCATTTTAAGGATTATTTAAAGCCTTATACAAAATTAATTCTGGTGATTTTAGCATTCGTCACCTTTTTGGATGAGAGAATAACAGTAAGTGTGGCATTAAAAAAAAGAAAAGCCAAGGTATTTAGAGCTGGTGCTATTGATAGCACTTCCTCCCATTCCACTGATGAAGAGCTATCATCAGGGCTGGCTAATAGAAATCCAATTTATAAGGCCCTGCTCATTTGAGTGCCTTTCAAGAGGCACAGGATTGGTAACCCTTCAGACCTGCAAACAAATTCCTGTTCTCCTAGGGCAGAACTATTCTAATATGGGGGGGGGGGGGGGGGGGCTGGGAAGTCATCACTGCAAGGTCACCTTGAAGAAGTGTGGATGGCTGGAAGGGATGGGGTGCAGGGGTAAGAAATCCCACTTGTAACTGATCCATTTACTACCATTTGTCCTTACCACTTTTTCAATCTCAGTGAAGTACACTTGTAGATAAGAGGTGTACGTGATTAAAAAAAAATCACTCCAACATAAAGTCATATGAGGAGGAAGAACTACTGGTGTATTACAAAAACACTTGGGTAGCATTTTGGGGGGGGGAGTAGGATCTTCTTCCTCTCAAAATGATGGGTGCATGCAATAATCCTTAGCACCTGTGTCATCTATTGCTTCTTGTATGGAAAAGAGTGTCATATTAATGATGTGGTATTGGACACAACCATGAGGTTTGAGTCTGAGTGCATTCCATTATATATTACCAAGTTGTATCTATACATTTACCAGTGTCTACTTTTCACTATCCATAGTAACTATTATGTGCCATCCTTATAATAAGTATATCCTCCTTTTTTAAAAAGTAGATACATGTTTCTCACAGTGGGAGCTAAGAGTAGAATATTTCAGGGGTTTAACACTCAATATATTGAGGTATTTACAGAACAACAAAAAATCTTTCACCTTTTGGCCCCTTTTATGAAAAATTTACTGGGTGCCTAATATATTTAATATTCAGTAGCATGTGAGAATAATTTTTATGCAACTCTGATAGTTAGAAAGATAGATAACTCAATTACCAGATCATCTATCAAAATATTCAGATGTATAAGAGGCTACTAAAAAGATTGATGACTGAGAAAGTCCACTGATTCTCTAGCCATCATATTCATGCATTTGGCCAGACAACATTTCTCGCTGCCTTCACAAGCAAGCTTCATTACCCATCACTCCACTGAAAAGAGTTTATTATGAGGCTGCCATCTTGGCAAGACTATTATTTAGATGATAAATGCTGAGGGGGAAAAAGTATGTCTACTTTCCTTTTTTTATAAGCAAAAAGATGAGCTTTTCTGACAGATAAAACAAACAGCATCTACATTTCTAATTAACTTAAATTTGGCAGATACAAATATAGGTCAGTTAAAGCTATGATGTTATCTTCAGTCTGAATTTTACCCTTAATTTGTAAAATGTAAATTAACTAATTAGAAGAAAAACAGCATGATTAGTGACAAAATGCTTCAGCTGGGTCTTTGCTTCCTGACATTTATGATCAACTATAATGAATTATTGCTTTTAAAAATAATTGATAGAATTTTCTTCTCACTATAATGAAAGAAATTTTACTATGAATTTATAAAAGAAGGCCAGGAACCCAGCAAAATGACAGAACTTTGTGGTGTACTTTATGAGAAAAAGATGTAGCTAGAAGCCCATAATATTAGAAACAGTTGGGTAAATTTATGCCTGTGTACTTACTGGTGGATTCAGAGGAAAGAAGTATGTAGATGTTGAATCACTAATAAATCCAGGTATAAAGACTGTTTTCTATATTCAAAAATATGCTTTAAACTGGGCTCTACTGTAGTTTATGTGGATTTTCTGTGTAATCAAACAAATACTGGGAACACTGCTGGGTTGGAGTTGCAGTGTTGAATAGGGAAGAGAAGAGTTGGCCTCTAGTGTTTCAGTAGTAAAACCTGTCACTGTTAAATAAAATTAATCCATGTAACATGTAAATAAAATTAATCCATGTAAGGGAAAAGAGGTTTTCAACTATTCCTACATAGATAAGGATTCTACAATCCTTATCTATGAGAATAAGTACATTTACAATGTCAGAAATAAATGTCAGTTAAAAATTACATAAAACCCTGAAAGGTAAAGTGTGCAGAAGTGGCCACACTTTGGCACAGCACAGTGTGTGTACCGGGTCTTGGCAGGTAGAGCAGGATGGGGGCTGTCAGTTATCAAAGCACACAAACTTAAAGGTCTGATATACACAAGGAATACCAGGTAAATTGGAGCTGAAGCCACATGTTAGAGTAGACAGAAGTGGAACATGAGTCATTGGGAGCAGGCACTTTGGTTTCCAGGTGTGACAATATTTGAAAGGATGGAGAAAATACAAAGAAAAATGTCTCAAACAAAATGGATGTCCAGGGTACTACTGGAAAGTTCAGAGAGTATGAAAGGCAGATGAATAGTTAAAACAATGAAGTACTTCAAAACTAAAATTCAAACTAATTTTAGTTATGCTACTAAAATACTTGGACAAAAGTACCTTACTTTCATTTAGCAGGCAGTTATCACATTTGGAGACAATCTGATTGAAATACTTGAATACTCTTCTTTTCCAATATTATGACAAATGCATAAAATTTCCCACACTTTGCAAAATGTAGTCTAAATGCCTGAAGAATATTATTGCATTTATTTTATATTGACTAGCTGTGGAGACAGCAGGACTATCTTTCTGAATAGCTGCTTGTAATTAAAAAGAGTATTTTTACAAAAGTATTAAGTTTATTTTATATTTTAGAAATTCATTAACAATAAACATTTTTCTTCCTGTCTTTATACTACTGTGATATTGAATTAAGAAATAATATGGGTAACTAATCAAAGCCCCACTTCACAGTATATAAATCTAACACAGAACATCACATTTATACATGACAGAAAAGTCTCTTGACAGGACTTTGGCCTCCACCTAACTCTTCAACCTCTTAGCACATGATATACCTACAAGGCAATTACTTCAAAAGCAACCTAAGATCTTCCTCTATGTACATTAATCTTGCACTTTAGAGGTAAGCCTCAAACATTTGAACTTCAATAAATTGGTTTCTATTATGAAGATAAGGAAAGACTATAAAACATATAGCATATAGACCTCATTTGTTTAGTTTTTCTCCTGCTAGCTATTAAAAATCTCCATTCACATTTGTCATTTTGAAAAACTAATTTAATTTTTTTAATTAAAAGCATTAATAGTTTCAAGATAGGTTTTCAGCTTGATGGTAACTGGGAGAAAAAGGGCTAGAGGAATTTAAAAAGCAATAATTTACATCCATTTAAATTCTTTATGATTTCTGCAGCAAAGGCAGCATTTCGTGTTTGAGGAGTGTGTTATCTGTGAAGAAAGGCAAATAGAGAAATGCAATGAGTGTCAGGTGTCCTCACCAAACCTGAGTCCCTCAGTGTTGCAGGAAGGTCAGACCCTTTCAGCACTGTGCTGGTGTGTCAAAACACGTCAACAAACCATCACACTGCGGGAAGAAGAATGACCTTTCAGTTCTTTATGTTTGGGCTGCCTATGGAGCTTTGGACGTGGGTATGCATGAATGGTTTTCCTAGCTGCTTGACAAATGCAACTCCCAAGGTTTCTTTCAAGTATGACTGTTAAAAGCTCTCGGTTCTTATATTTTGGTACAACTTTCTTAACCCACATAAGTCATGAAGGAAAGTGATATGAGTTCAACTAACTCTAATAGTGAGTTAAATAACTAGACGAACATTTTATAAATGTTCAAATGTGAGAGATACAGCTTGAGAGTAAATTTAGAAACAATTTAATTTGCTCTAAGAGCCATAAATACTGCTCATCAGTTCTCTAAACTTTATTACAGAAGACACATTATGGTTGCCTTCTTTCTCTCTTTATTAAAAGAAAGGCATTTCTCTACTCTCTCTGTGAAGAACCACTTCACCTATTTCTACTGCTGTTGATCCCTAAATCTGTTATGTCTGATCCATTACTTGGACTCCTCTTCCACAGCCCAGTTGCTTTTGGTCATCTCTAAGCATTCCAGCTAAACTTATTGCTAACCTATTTTTTTCCACTCCCAATTCTTTAATAACACCATTATTTGCCCCATCGCCAATATTAAAACCTCAAAATTACCTTTGTTCCATACCCCTCAATACATTTTATTAATGTTGTGTTGAACACTGGCCTACCTGCCAAATTCTGCAGATTATCTCCATAGTCTCTTTATGTTTACATGAACCTCTTCCATTTTCACTGCCACCACTACAATTTGGGATCTAATGGATTATTTCAACATGGGTGACTCTAAGAGAAACAGTGTTCCTATTTTGAGTTTCTTATTTTCACTCTGAGCACTGCTACCAGAATCTCTATCCTGAAGTTATGTACTGGTCATGGCAGACTTCTATTCAAAAACCTCCCCTGGCTTTCCAACTCTGTGAACTTGACCTGGGCACTTAACTTCTCCATGACTTATATGAAATGGGAATAAAATGCTACTATCTACTTCAGAGGACTGATATGCAGATTAAAGTAGATAATGCACATATGTAAGTGCTTACACCAGTTCCTAAACACAGTTGGTGCTCAATGTCAGCTAATTTTATGATCTATGTACACGCTTTATTTCCCTATTAGACTGAATTAAATTCCTTGAAGGCAAGATTAGATTTTGTTCACCTTTTTATGCCCTGAAATGCATAATATCCTGTCTCCACACAAAAAGAACTCAATAAAAATTCACTGAATTTAATCATGTATCTATGCTACTACTGACAGACCAGTTTGATAAAATCTGTTGCATGTGAAGTTTGTAGTGGTGAAAATAGTATTATTTCACATTAAAATAATGAAAGGCAACTGGGATTGATCAAATATTATAGGATACTGTTGAGTTCAATATGTTTACATAGCTCACCACATCATCCTTAAAGAAAAGGGGACAGTCAAATACCATGTCCCTGAATGCCCTGTTTTTATTCCCAAAAACCCAGCCAAGTTAAGGAAACAGTGAGAGCAAGCCTGAGCCAGAAAGTTCAGATGCATATTATTTTGAAGGACACTGGCTTTCTCTTATGCACAAAGGGGACTAGGCAAGTTAGTGTTGTCTGTAGAAAGCTATTTCTTGAATGTACACTATGATAGCTGCTCCTTGGGATGCTGGTCATACAAGCAAACTAAGCAAGCTGATGCTGATGATGTCACCACTTCTGCAGCCTAACATGTTAAACCCCTCTTAGTGGTAACTGACACGGAACTGAGGGCACTGTGAAGAGGAAATGTGTCACTCATCTAGCAGGCCACCACAGGACAAAGTGCCATGAGGGGCAGAGGCACTCATTTCTGGAGCAGAGTCCTGAGGGATGGAGGCACTGCTTGGTAAGGCACTATGAAGAACAGAAGTGCTATCAGTTCATCCTGAGTCACTGAACTCTTTAGAGTAGTCATTGATCTCTTGTAAGCTTTCCCCATTAAATCATATGTCTTAGATGCTGTCTCTGGGCACATTCTTTGGCCTTTTAGCAACCTACCCCACTGCCCTGGGACAACTGGGCTCTGGATGTCACAATGGCCTAATAGCCCACAATGAATGGTTTCAGTTTCATCACCTCCATTATCAATAAGGAGTGCTTTTAAAATACCATAGCTGAAGTTATCAAGGATGACCAAGATGGCTTCCTATTTGCAATAGTTGATGAGTTTTGTGAATTCTAAAAAAAAAAAAAAAAAAAAAAAAAAAAAAAAAAAAAAAAAAAAAATCCTCTTTACTAAATGAGGGGATTTTCTTTAATTTTAGTTGTATGATCACTTGGAATGAGATATTGGGATACTGTAAGGCTACATTTAAAATGGTGATGTGATGGTAGTTAGCACAGTTGCCAGTAACAAATGGGAAGGAAATGGCAAAAAGAATGTAAAAGAGAAGCAAAAAGGGGTTAACAAGATAACTTCATGGAAGAATACAATGTGAGAAAATAAGGGTATATAAAATCCAGGAAATATCTCAGTGTCCGTGATTCGGGTAGGACAAGGAGGAAATAAGAAAATGGAATTCACACAATTCTTAAGAGTAAACTATAAGAATATAAGGGAGCCAGCAAGAAACATACAAATGAATATAACTGGCTTGTATTAATGGATAAAAGGAAATCAAAGGAGGGATTTAATCTTTATGTGAATATGGCAATGGTAAACATCCTGGTTATTCTAGTTTCTAGTTGACTCTGGAAGTTGTATACTTACATGAAGCAGAATTTCTTTCTCTTTTACGAGTACAAGACATGCAAATTATATTAGTGATTCACTTTCTATATTTCACATGTGTGAGAAGGAGGGAAATGAGCAAGGGCAAACTAGAGCAAAATTCCTTTATAACCTGTAAATCACCTATTCCAGGAGATTCTTGAATGATATTAAATAGCAGAAGATACTTCGAAATGAGGAAATGTGTTCCTTACATGTAGAGGGACAGTAAAGGCATAACTGCTCAAACAAGGCTCTATTTCATCAAAGAATAGTCTGCATTACTTTACCCAAGAGGGAGAAGTCCTAATTGAGTGCTACCAACAGAGAATCAAAGAAAGATGCTTTCTAACAACCACATGCTCATTAATGAAACTTTGGTCTGGATCATACAAGCTTTCTGTTCCATTGGGCAAAAAGTATTGACTGAAAAGTCACATTCTAATCCTCAAAAGCCTGAGCAAAAGAGAGGCACAATGTATGAATGTGTGTTTATGTGTGTGTGTGTGGGGGGTGTATCAAAAGAAATATGGGGATTTGTATAGTACTTTTTCATGGCTCTTCTATTCATTTTCAATGATTAAGAAAATTTGTTTATGATAACAGTGAAATTTATAATATAAAAGGCATAAATAAGATTACGAAGTTAATGTTGAACAAGAGAAACTAGCTTATAATCTATTAAACTGTGTGCTGAACACTGTAATTGAGACACCTATTTGGAATCAAGATGGGGTAAACAAAGACTAGGTTTAACCTCCCATGGAAACAACCCAAAACAAAACAAAACAGATCACAAAACAATTTGTAAACACTGAGCATCAAGTAATGAAGGACTGAGGTCTGTGAGTGATGGGACACAAAAGCTCCAGCTGACTACTTGGAGAGATTTTCTAGGCTGTGATGCACAAAAGATGAACCCAGGTGAAGTTCAGTGCTCTCCCTGAGTTGAGGAGGTATAACTTGAGGAATGGGAAGGCCAAGTCACCTAGGGTTTGCAGGGCAGAATTCTGGAGATGTGAAGTGGGTCTTTCTCATATATACAGCTGAATATTGATCAGTGCGTGTATGTAAAAACATATAGTAGTCCCCCTTTATCTGCAAGGACTATATTCCAAGATCCCAGTGGATGCTTGAAACTGAAGATAGTACTGAACCATATACATAAACACATACAGTATACTTTTTCCTTATGCCCTGTAGTATTGTCACATAGTACCAGGGTAAATGGCCTTTCATGTTTTATGCCCTGGTGCCTCCTTTATGTTATTATTCTTGTTACTCTGGAACCATTATAAAGTAAAATAAGGGTTAGTAGAACAAAAGCACCAAAATACAATGATAGTCAATCTGACTGCCCAAGATGGCTACTAAGTAACTAATGGACAGGTACTATTTGCAAATATGCTGGACAAAGGGATAACTCACATCCTGGACAGGATAGATAAGGGTGGAATGCAAATTCATCATGCTATTCAGAACATCATATAATTTAATACTTATGAATTGATTATTTCTGGTATTTTTTCATTTAATGTCGCATACCATGGATAGGAAATGATGGAAAGCAAAAACATGGGTAAGGCTACTGTAGAAAACTTGAGTACTATTAATCAATTTAACATAGTTGACCTTTATAGGATGTCCACCACACTAAAGCAGAATGAATTTTTTCTTCTTCATTACATACAGAACAGAGATAAACATAATCTGGGTCATAAAACAAATCTCAATAAATTTAAAAGGGTTCAAATTTGTTTGATTTCAGTGGAATTAAGTGAGAAACCATGAACAAAAAACTATATGAAAAATTTCCAAATATTTGGAAACAAAATAACATTTTAAAAATGTCTATGGGTCAAAAAAGAAACCAAAGGTAGAAAGTACATGGAACCAAATCAAAATGAAGATGAAAAGTATAAAAACACTGAGATGCAGCCAAAGCAGTATTCAGAGGTAAATTTATAGCACTAAAAATGCCTATATAAAATAATTTCAAATCAATAACCTCTGCCTTCCACCTTAGAAAACTCACAAGAATAAGTGAAACTGAAATTAAGGAAAAGAAAGAAAATAATAAAGAATAGATATCAGAGAAGAAAAACTTTTCTTCTTCAACAGAAAAACAATCAAAAATTGATTCTTTTAAAAGACAAATAAAATTGCTAAACCTCTAGGAAGACTGACCTGGAAAAGAAGATACAATCATCAATAACAGGAATGAAAAAGGTAACATCACATATTCTGAACAAGTAATACATTCCAGAACTCTGATAAAATGATAAACTCTTTGAAAGACAAACTATCAAAGTTTGTGTAAGGAAAAAAAAAATAGCCAGAATCCTTGTAACAATTACTAAATTGATTTGTAGTTAAAAACCTTCCAACAAAACAATGCCACAGACATAGATGGTTTTACTGGTGAATTCTAAAAGCAACTCTGTACAAACTTTTTCAGAAAATTAAAGAGAAGGAGGGAATACCTCCCAACTCATACTATGAGATAAGTAATAAATAAAATACCAAACTAGACAAAGAATGTAGAAGAAGAAAAAATCAATCACAGATACATACTGCGTATGAATGCTCATGCAAAATTCTTGACAAATTTTATCAAATAAAATACAACAAAACATAAAAGGGTATTGCTTTATGACCAAATATAGTTTATTCCAGGAATGCAAAGTTTGAATAACTTCAAAAAGATGCAGATAAGCATTGAAAAAAAAATCCAACATTCATTTTTAGTTAGAAATTAGAAAATCTTAGCAAATTAGGAATAGAAGAGAGTTTCCTCAGCCTGGTAAAAGATATCTACAAAAAGCTACAGCTAACTCTATTCTTTTGGGGGGAGGGGGGACATACTGGGGATTGAACTCAGGGGTACTTGATCACTATGCCATATCCCCAGCTCTCTTTTGTATTTTTATTTAGAGACATGGTCTCACTGAGTTGTTTAGTACCTTGCTTTTTGCTGAGGCTGGCTTTGAACTTCTGATCCTCCTGCCTCAGCCTTCCATGTCCCTGGGATTACAGGCAGGTGCCACTGCACAGGGCTAGTTAACTCTATTTTTAATAGTAAAAGATTCAATGCTTTCTTCCAAGATCAAAAGCAAGGTAAAAATGTCTACTCTTACCATTATTCATTTTTGTGTAGGAAATTTTAGTCAGTGCAGAGAGGCAATAAAGAAATAAAAATTGAAAAAACAAAACTATCTTTATTGATAAATGACAGCACTATGTGGATAAATCCTGTGGCATTTACCAAAAAGGTGAAATATTAATGAATAAATTTTATAATATTTTAGAATAAAAAAATCAGTATATATGCATATATGTGTGTATATACATAGTATATATATAGGTACTAAATTGTATTCCTCTACAGCAGCAATGAATAATTAGAGAATGAAATATAAACTATCACTTCCAGTAGTATCAAGATAAATAAAATACTTTGATTTCAATGTGACAAGAAAATGTGTGGGATGATGTGTACACTGGAAAGTATTGAGTATTTCTGAGAAAAATGTTTAAAGATTTTTAAAAACATTGAAAAATGTTTTCCCCAAAATACCATGTTTATGTTTCAGAAGACTCAATACTGCTAAGGTATCATTTCTTTCCAAATTGATATATAAATCCAATCAATCCAAATAAAGATTTTAGCGGGCTGTTTCAGGAACTGATAAGCTGCTTCTAAAATTCCTATGGTAATACAAAGGACCTAGTATAGCGAAAAATAACTTTGAAAAATAATGATGAAATTGGAAGACTTAACGTGATTTGTTTTCAAAATTACATCACACTAATCAAGACAACAAGGAACTAATATAAAGACAGACAAATTCATCAACAGAAGAAAAAGAGAATTCAAAAATAGGCCTATTTGTATATGATCAAAAGTGAATGATAATTTAAACAAGGGAAAAAAAAGAAGTCTTCTCAAAAAATGGTGCCAGAACCTAGATTTTTACATGCATGAAGGAATTACAATTTGTACACTGTATCATATATAAAAGTCAACTGAAAATGGATGCCAGTCTTAAAGGTGAAATTCTAAACCATTCAAAAGAAAACATGGTCAAAATCTTTTTGATTTCTTTGACTCTTAGATACAAAACATACAATACCAATACCATAATCCACAAAAGAAAAAAAAAGATATATTGGAATTTACAAATTTAAAAAATTTTGATCTGTGAAAAACAGTTAAGTGAACTGAAATACAAGTCACAGACTAGGAGAAAGTATATGTAAATCAAGTCTGATAAAGGACTTATATCCAGCATGTTGAAATAAATAATAATAAAAGCATACTAAAACTCAATAATAAGAAAGCAACCCAATTATATGGAATCAATGATTTGAACAGGCACTTCTCCAAAGAAGACAATAAGCATATAAAAAGATTCTCAATATACTTTGGCACTAACGAAGTACAAATTAAAATGACATTAGGACACTATTACACAACCATTACAAAGTCTTAAGTTAAAAAGATTGACCATTATCAACTGATGGGGAAGATGGGAAGAAAATGGAGCTATTGTAAACCACTGGTGGAAAAGTTAAACAAAATAATTTGCAAAAACACTTAAGTCATTTCATAAGAAGGTAAATATACACCTACCATATGTCCCAACCATTTCATTTGTGGGTATTTACCCAAGAGTAATGAAACTATATAAAGGTTTTTACAGACTATTCATAGCAGCATTATTTCTAATAACCCAAACTGAAAACAGGTGAATGAGCAACAAGTAGCAGTATGATGATGCAACTGAATACTCCTCAGTGATAAAAAGGAATACAGAGCAACATGAACTAATCTTGAAATAACCACGCTGAGTTAAAAAAATCAGATAAAAAAAAAAGAGTATAACTGCATTTATATAAATTACTAGAAAATGTTAACTAAATAATAGTAAAAGGTCAGTGATTGCCTGGTATAGGGAGAATTGAAGGTGCTGGAAGGATTATTTTCAAGGGGCATAGGGGAAATTTAGGGCAGTAGTTAAGCTCACTATCACTATTATGGTGATATTTTATGGGTTTATACAGATGTGAATCTTATCAAATTGTATACTTTAAATGTGGGCAGCTGATTATATGTCAATTACACCTGAATAAAGTTGTTTTTCAATGTATTATTATATAGTTAAACAGACTTATTCTTTACTTGTAGCAATTGTGATTCAGCATAAATTATGAACTACTTAAAATTTAAAACAACATATTTCTTAATAAACATTCTTTTTTTTAAATTTTTTCTGATATGGGGAATTGAACCCAGGAATTCTTTACCACTAAGCTACATCCTCAGCCCTTCTTCTTCTTCTTCTTCTTCTTCTTTGAGACAGAAACTCAGTAAGTTGCCCAGGCTGGTCTTGGACTTGTGATTCTTCTACCTCAATCTCCCAGTCACTGAAATTACAGGTGTGTGTCACCATGCCCAACTTGAGAAATATTCTTAACAAAAAATCTTCAGTCTACTTATAATCTGAATTCAACTGGTATTTAGACAATACAGTCAGATTTAATGTCTGCCCCGTAGATAAACAACCAAACGAACCCCCCCCCCCCAAAAAAAAAAAATACAAACCCCATATTCGTAATTCTGTGGAATTCAAGAACCACAAATTCAGGGGTTATTATGTTCTAGATGTGTGGGTATATATCACAGGATTTTATGTTGATTCCACAGATAAATAATTTGAATACTGCATAGGCTATTGAGAAAGCAAGAGAGAACACCTGGCCATTCTGTCCAACAACATGGAAGTTAATATTTAAACCTCATAGGCTACAGAGATTTTTAGCTTTAGCCTAGTGAACCCATTAACTGACCACTAGTATATTCTAACAGATTTCTCATCAGGACTGACACAGGGCTGTATGATGGAGCACAAAGGGCACTGGTGTAGAGCTCAGATGGAGACCTGGGTTTAGGTGCTGACTCTGCAATTTGCTGCCCAGCTCTCACTCTCAATCCCTCAAAGGCAGAAATCATGTTCCTATGGACTAACACAGTGCCTGCAAATGTTTACTGATCTGAATCAATTTTCCTTAATAAATCAATTATTTTTCTCATCAAGACTCTGTTTGGAAGAAGTTAGGCTGAGAATGCTGGGCTAGCTGTCAAATTAAGGCTAGATAAGAAAGAAGTTTGCTTCAATGGCAGGTACAGATCAGCATTATCAACTAAAGTTTAAAAAAAAAAAAAACCCAAAATTCCTAAAGGTCTAGGCCCTACCACATACCAATTAAATCAGTTCTACCAGATAAAGCCCACATCAATGTTATGAAAAAGCTCCCCAGTGAAGTTTAAGAATCACTGCCAGAGACCCCAGGACATTTTATCATGAATTTCAACCTGATCTTTATGATTCTAGAATTAGTCTCAGAAATGGACTCTAGTTTTGGATTCCTGACTCTGCTCCAGACATCACTTCCTGCTAATGGCCTTATATTCTTTTCTCATCCTATTTGGATGATCATGATGGTGTATTTCCATTCTTAGGATAACCACACAATCCTTTTTTGTTGTTGTTGATTTGGTTTGAGGTAACATTTCTGAACCATATGTGATTCATATTAACTCTACCACAGTAAGTCAGCAGGAAGAATCATCTTTTCAACAATTCTTTGGCTCTCTGGATTTATAAGAAACTGGTCAATATATTTCCTTCATAAAAATCTTAAACATACCTAAAGGTAGCTATCAGTCTGGGAAACCAATTCATTGACATTTCCTTATAGATCTGTTTTTTTGTCTTTTAAGTCTTTGATTTAAATCATTCCAGTTTCCCAACAATCATCTCTTAATTGCAAATACCACTGTAAAGGCCTAAGACAGCATTTCTATTTTTTGTTCAGTTTTGTATCTAAAGACATCATTGAAAACAATGAAGGATGGCAGAAAATACAAATAAATTCCTTACTGGAAAAAGTGGTGTTATTTACATTTCAGATGCAGAAAAATGGCATTTAACCATTATGAAAAATCATTCTTATGAAAGTACTAAATATGCAAAAAATGCTTCCCTCATTCTTATCAAATATTTTGAGGTTACTCTAGCTAATAGCTGTGTTGAAAATTTGTCTGAAACAATGGGATACCAATATCTCACAACCAACTCCACTAGGAGAGATGGAAAAGCAAATTGTTATATTTTACCTTTATACAAGTCCTCTTCAGTGCATTTGCTAATTATTAGTCAATCTGTCTCTTGTTGCTGATGACTACTTGTTAGTATATGGCAGCAGCGCCTTCTAAGGCTGCTGTAATTGAAGGTTGCAAGAGCTTCCATTGCTGAGGCACACACTCCAACTTAAGACAGATGTGATCAGCCTTATTTTTAACAAGACTGAAATAACTGGAAATCTGTGATTTGGCTAATTGCAGGCTTCCTGAAAGTATCTTAATACAGGAAAAACTTTGGTCATCCTCTGAAAAATACCTTCCTTAACTCTAACTGCTTGGCAGTCCCATTCTAAATGCCTCTCATTTCAAGTTATCACAGACCAGAGAAAGCAATCACTAGACCATTGAGTAAATAACTGATCTTTAAAAAATACTTAGAGGTAAGAAATGAAGTCAAATCAATTTTTGTGGCAGAAGGTATTAGCTTAGCACTGCCTCTAGGAGAGTAGACTCTCTGGAGCCAAAGGTTCAAAAATCTGACAGATGGAATTTGGCTCTTAATTTTTTCAGAAGTACATCAATGTGATCAAGACCATATTTCCTCTGGTGCTCATTTCTCTCATTATCTAATACTAGTACAAGAAATGGCTTTGGAAGATATACACACTAGCTTTCTTTGACAATGTGTCTTATACCCAGTCAAGAGGGATCCATGCCCTGAAGTTTTAGAAGGTTCTGCTCTGGTCCCACTCCCGTTGTAACCCAACACAGATAGGGTGAGGAGTCTATAGGGACAAGGGAACATCTCTACCTGATAACTGCCCCACCCCCACTTCTAGGCTACACTCCATTTAGCAGGAATTTCAGAACTTCCTGATTAAATAACTCTGAGACCATTCCCAGGGTCTGCAGTCCCCTCTCTCAGGTTCATCTACCTGATAACTGGGCAGAATAGCAGAATGTGCATCTCTGGCCTAGGGCAGTGGTTTGTGGGAGTGTGCATGAAGATTGGATGTGTAGACGTGGGTGTGCTTGACTCTTTTCTACGTGGAATAGAGAGCAGGAAGAGAAGAGTGGCAGGTTGTGCAGAGGGGCCACCTATACCTGCACAGCAATAAGCACCCTGAAACTGGGAATTCTTAGTGCAAATCTAAAGTTCCAAATATTCATGTAGGATAGAATATATCTTACTTAATGTCTGTTAAGTTGGTATATAACTTTAAATATTTAGACACATGGTATACCAGGCGTATACCATGGCCCCATTCCACACATCCTCTTCCGAAACTCCTGAGAGTTCTCTACTTAAGATTTCAAGGCATTTCATGTAAATTTCAAACCAGATAAGTCTGACATTTTTGGAAAGCAAATAATCAACATAAAACTATAAATATTTATTTAAAAACTTCATAAAATGCATTTGCCATTTGGGTACCAGTAATTTTCTATCTTAAAATTTCTTATGTAAATACACTTATGCTACCTTTCTCAAAACAGATCTGCAAAAGCTTTACACACCTGAAAAAAATCTATAAAACTTTTTTAGAACAATTTTTCTCACTGCCCTTTTGAGGGGCATGTCCCAATGGGGGAAAAAAAAAAAATGGGTCTAATAAGGTTTAATGTTACTATGTCTTATATAATCCTTACCAGTTGATCTAAAATATTGTTGCCTGTCAAGTGTGAGTAATTTGCATAGTCATTCATTCAATAAACATCTACTCACTACCAACTATGTTTCAGACATTCTTCCAACTTCTGGCCATTCAAAGATGGATAGAACAAATAGATAGCATGGAACTCAATACTGAAAGTCGCAAATAAACAAGCAATTACAAAGTTTGATAAGTGCTATGAAATAATTAGAACTAGCAGGGGCATCAAACCCAATCTTAGAATATAGGCAAATTTCCCAAAAATACGTCAGCTAAGTTGAATGCTGAAGTTAACTGAGTAGTTTATTTGGCAAAGAACCAATTAAAAACATTTACTCAGAAGACTTCTAAATTCCATCAGACAGTGATATGGAGGAAAAAAAGACAATGAGAAAACAATTTTTGTTGATTGTCAGGCACCATGAAAGTGCTTTACATGCACCAAACAAATGATTTTCACAACAACAGGGCAAGGAAGGTATTATTAAACCCATTTTATTGAGATGAAAACAAGGACTCTGGAAGATTATCAAGTTACTCCCTGTGACGGGAGCAGAAAGTTGCATGATCTGGATTCAAATCCAGTATTCCTCACATTACTTTAAGGATCACAAAGATGTAAAGTCAAATTCCAAGAAAAGTTTGTCTCATTCCTTGCAGTCAGTCAACTCATCTTTCTCAAGAAATATATCTACAAACTGCACTCCAGCTTTTAATATAGTCAACTCTGATGACAACATGCCTGAGTGTGCCCAGAACAGCAGACGGAGGGTTTGAATTTGCAATAATCATTTACATGTTATTGATGGGTAGTTGTTGGGCACACACTCTGTGCTCCGTAGCATTTGGTTCTTTCTAGGTCATTAAAAGTTACTCAGTATTTTTATTAAATGGGTCCAAAAGTTAAGTGGAGAGTTTCTTCTGCTTCTCTGAAAGGCCATATGTTAGAAACCATGTATCTGGCCATATAGAACTGGTTTTCTTCTCCATCATTATCTCAAAATTATGTTATACCTAGTAATGTAGGTCAAATTGTCAAAGAATTCACTCTGGTTAGACATGTACAATAAGAAAGTATTTCTGTGTTGATTTTCCTAAAAAAAACCTTTTCTGGTATCTCTATATAGTTTGGGACTATATATCTTGATATAATTGCTACTTCCTAGAGTTACTCTATTTCTTTTGACTCTGTAGAAGTTGAGACTGAAGAATTTTGAGGAGTTATTTAGTTAAGCTTCATACCTGCGATGGAGATCTGCCTGTAAGAGAACCAGCTTATGTATCTTAGTCAATATATTTGATTTTGATTGTACTGCAAAATTAAAAATTTTCAAGGAGAATTGGGCAGGGCAAATTTCTGAAGTTTTAATAACATAGTAATGAGGGACACACTATATAGAATAATTTGAAATGTAATGTAAAAGGAAAAGCTCTTTTAAAGACTTTTATTCAAATAAGCAAATTGGTGCTTTTATAAATGATCCCAATTACATTCTACTCATTATTTCACAAAATGTATTATGAAGAGCCCAACGAGGAAACAGATAAACAACTGCCCAAGAGGGTTTTCTATTTTAGACTGATGGTAAGGGATGTCCCTCTGTGGAGTGCAAACTTGAGTGGAGCCTTTAATGTTAAGAGAAGAATTTTATGTGGAGATCCAAGTAAAGAAAATTCCTAGCCAGAAGTATTAGTCAGAGAATAGAAACAAGGAGCAAGGTTCAAGAAAGATTAAGAAAGGCAGTGTGATGGAAGAAGTAAATTAGGTGGGGGAAGAGAAAGAAACGTGGAGATAAATGGGGTTAGAAGAGAGAAAAATCATGCAGAGGGCCCCTGAATATCACTGTAAAGAGTCTGGATTTTATTTAAATGTATGGGAAGCCAATGGAGAGTGTTAGTAGAGAAATAACATTATATGATTTGTATTTTCCAAGACAGGGGAGACCACATAACTGTAAGAATGAACCAAAGTCTAGTCTGAAGGCTAGAACAACTGCCCAAAAGGTGACAACAGATGCTGAGGCAACAGCAAGCAAGGCAGTAAAAAATGACACAGTGGGAGGTGTGGTGAAGATGGCACTGGAAGAACTGGCTGACATATCCATGATAATGCTAGGTTTCTGAGTTAGGTCTATGGGAAAATTCTGGCACCATTAATTGAACTGAAGGGAAATGGGAGACTAACAAGCTCGGGAGAAAAAAATCAAGGGGTGAGTTTTAGACATATTAAATATAGACATCTATTTAATACCCAAGAGGAGATTTTGAATGGACAAAGAAATTTATACTCAAGGAGAATATTAGGGCTGGGATAAAAATTAGAAGATACCAAAATAAAGGTTATACATAAAGCCATAGGAGCCAATGAAATTCCCAAGGGATCATCTTGGGAATGAGCGTAGGTGAAAAAGGGAAGAAGGGTAGACACTGAGTTCCAGAGTCCTCCAACCTAGAGACTGGGAAAAGGAAGAAGAGCCAGCAAAGGAGACTGATTATGCTGCTGGCATGGTGGAAAGAAACCCAGAAAAAAAAGACATTATGGAAGCCAAGAAAAAACAAAATTAAGAAAGAAAGAAGTGATCTGTTATGTCAACATTGCTGAAAGGCTCAGTTATGAATATCCATTAATTATGAAAGAAAGTTCTTATAGAAATATTAATACAAAAATTAGAGGCTCTGTAGTTATTTATATTGGAAAATGGGCTTACAGAAAAAGCATTATTCTATAAATATTAACTGAACCATCACATAATAAAATTTAATCTTTAATTTGAAAAGAGTGTGACAATTGTATTACATTAGTTTTTATGTCAACTATAGCCTCATCACAAGAATAAAACAATTAGTCCAAAAGTCAATCAAAAGCCTCCTTTACAGACTACCTACAGGTAGGAGGGAATTTCTTCCAACTCTGAAAAATTTCATCAGCTGCTATGTGAGCTGTGTTGAGGCAAATATGAAAACAATAGGATCCCAAACTTTCAAAAATGGAGACTAAGTTCTCCTATCAAAATGCTCCCTTGTCTAGTTGTATATTCAAAGAATAAGTTCAGGGAATGTTACTCAACAGTAGTTGAAGTAACACATCATTAGAAGGTTAAAAACAGAATGCAACAAGATAATATTAAAATCCAACCCAAAGGAAACTATTAAATTGTCTATCCCTCAGACTCCCTCCATCCACATCAGGAATCCATAGGTCTATCACACAGGTGACTAGATTATTTAATATGCTGACAAATGGTGAGTGCCAGGCACATAGCAGGCCCTCAGTAAAAAGTTGAATTGTTTTGAAATTAATATATGCTTCTAGAATTTTTAAGAAAGCTCTTCTATATGGGATTCAATTTATAACTGTTCCTCAGAAGAGACTTGACCAGTTCCAAAGAGGGGGAAATAGTCTCAATGTATAGTCTCAATGTATACTGATTTTACTCATTTTTTTAAATCCTCTGGCAACCTAAACTTATGTAATTTCATTTTCTTGTCATTGCTTTTCCTATACTATCAAAAATGATGCTTTCTTTACTATTTCAAACTAATCATAAAATTGCTAAAAAACTAAAATTCAATTTGCCACATTACTGCTAATTTGAATAATGGCTGAATAAAACATGGGAAACGCTGAAGCAGCATTGATTTCTAAAACATTTTGCACTTTCCTCCTCCATCCCTGTAAAGTAAAGCTCGGATGCTACGCGCAATTACACAAGAAAATCAAGAAAGCCATTACATTCAGCATTTTGTCATGATCATTGTTACCATGGCAAAAAGTAGGCTTAGTTTAGCACAGCTGCTACAGGCGAGGTCCCCTGGCCTTTTGTAAAGCTGAGTAACAATATAATGCCAAATTCCATAGGCTGCCACTGTTTCTTTTCCAGGACAAGGCTGCTGTCCATAGATGCTACTGTCTCATTCCTTAATGCTCTGGGCCAATGTCATCTTATTTCTGTATTCTTCCTGTTGGTCAGTGACCAAAGAACATAGTTAATCTAGGAAGGTTACCACTTGACATATATCCTATTCTAAGGGGCAAAAATATGGGGTGTGACAACTTAGGACTGCAATAATAGAGAAAGGTGAAGTCTGAATGGTTGCATTATAGAGGAAAATAGCATTGTGCTGGAAATAGTGCAGGCTTGGGAGAGAAATAAATGCAGGTCCATGGTAACCAGCTCACTGACATATTATTTTCTTTCTTTGAGAATCAGCTTAGTTATTTGCAAAATGGGGAAAAAACCAACTTCCTTGTTGAAATAATCTACTGTTCAAGTTGGCACATGGTAGGTACTCAATAAAATAGCATTACCCTCACACTAGCTTTCTTAATTGCTCAGATTTTCATCTCTTCAGGAATGCTGATATAAGTTAGTAGGTAAACTGTTTTATGGTATTGGAAGGTAAATTATTTTCATCTTTTATATTTGGATATTTTCCTCAGAGAGTTGAAGATAAATTACTTTTTATAGTCTCAACAGGAAGTATAAATTTCACATCAAAATGATAAAAACCCAGTATCTATATCATAATATACACATCTTGTTATCCACATTTTAAGTGACACCAATATTATCACCATAAAATAGGAAATAGAGTCTATACTAATTGTGACCTATGCATAGATTTTTTTGTTTCAAAAAATGAAGAAACATTATGAAAGCAGAGAAGTTTAAATGATCTGAAATGAATACATTAATCAAGACCCTATATTTACTTAGGAAAAAAAAGGCTACTAGCATTTTTACCAGCTAAACAAAATATTTTTCCTAATGAGATTTCAGCTGAGTATCGTTTATCTTGAGAGAAAAATAATGGGACCTTACCTATTCCAGTAGCTCCAGAACTGGTCATGCAGGTAGGCGTGGTGGCTACATTCATCACCAAATGAGGCTTTGCTTTCAATCCAGTGAATTATGTGCCCTTCTACAGCTAAGGGACAAAGCATTACTAATACATGGTGAGGGGAAGGGAAGATTGAAAATTCTGAACTCTGCACAGGCCTCTCTATGCTTCACGTTAATGAGCAGAGGGTTAGCCCTTACCTTCAACTATGGATGTAATTATAAAACAATGCATTGTGTGCGTTAGTCATAAGAAACATTTATGCTACAATCACATGCTTTTATTTTTATCACACTCTTCAAAACTCCCTTCCTAGTTCTGAGACTGCTGTTATAGAACAGCAGTTCTATAACTTGACAAGAGGCATGTCAAGCAGACCAAAGTGAGTCTGGCTGTTCAAGAAAACTATTTTAAAAATTCTAAAGTTAAAGAAATGAGGTGAAAATGGCACCCATTTCTTAAACATATGTATAATTTTAAGACACAGATTCTTTTTAACCTATTATTTTTCGCTATTTCAAAATAATCTTTTCCAACTATTTCAACCATACAGGTAAAGTATTATGAAACTAATCTCTGGTAAGAATTGCTAATACTAACATATTAAAGGAATGGAAAACATATCCCCTTTCCCTATAAATAAACAAATAAGTGAGTTTAAGGACTTACCAACTGGAACCTGTAAAATAAAGTCTGGTGTTTTGTCATAACCCTTTGCACGAAGCTGATCTTCATCTACAGGAAGAACAAATAATATTACTTACAACAGTATTCCATTAACAAGACACCAATATAATTGCTTTTCTTTCTTAAATATGTGTAAAAATTACTAATGCAGTCATACATATCTTTCTTATGCATGCAATACAATGTCAGAGTAAATGATTTTCTTAATAAACCTGAAGCACAAATACAAAATGCTTCTTTGTTCCTTTTGCACTTTTATGTCTTTATTATAAACATCATTAATCCACGCTGTCAAAGAGCTACCTTTTTTGTAATTGAATATACTCAAAATAAAGATATATACTTAATGACTGAAAAAAAAAGGATTTCACTACTATGACCATCACTAAGGTTATCAGTTAATAATGATAATTTACAACAAGGCCCAAGCCCAGTGGCCATTATAATTATGAAACAAATGAATTCATTAAGGCAACTAAGAAAGTTTAGGTTCGACTAGTGAAACTATTCCTACACACAAGAAAAGGACAATATTACTAGAAAGAATTAATTATTTGCTTAATTCCTCTGGCATGCTCCTGTTTGGGGCATTTTATTATTGTTTTACGACTAACAATATGTAATTTTGAAAAGCAAACAGGCTTTAAGATTTTTTTTCCTAAGTCCGTTCAATTTCTTGATCCACTGTAAACATCAATGATCCATTCAGAAGGAAAGGAAGAAGGAAAATAGGAAGCTTGACAAAGTTGAAAAACTCACAAGGTGTTTGATTTTAAATTAAAAACAAAGATCCTTCAATATTTTCTAAATGCTGTCCTTGACTTCTAATGGCATTACAATGTGATTTCAGAAATGGGGAGTTCTCCATTAGATTTTGGAGTGACCTGGTCATTCAATTCCAGACATGGCTTTCTGTCTTCACCCAACCTCAACTAATGGCCCAACCAAGTAACAAGGAAGGCTGTGTGGTCTCTTAACACCTACTGGGCTGTTGACATTGCCATGCATCCCATTCGCCTTCTTGCATCACCTTTGATTAAAATTAATGGCCCATTCCCAGTGTTGGGTAGCTTATTTCCAATCCATTTGTCAGCCCAAGACAGTGGTTTCATGGCCAACATTCAGAAACTCTGTTTTAGAATACTCTTGTGTATATCTTGAAAGGTCAGCACTTTAAACGTAAATAACCTTTAATAACAAGACACATATTTAAAGTAGATATTAAAATAAATTTTGTTAAAAATCAAAATCTTTACCCAGATTTTGAAAGACTGATGCCAGAATTTGAAACAATCTTCCTTCCTTGAAATATAAAAAAACTGCAAGTAAACTGTTCAGATAATGAAATATAAAGCAATATTAATTTTAAAACAAGAGAAACTTGAAACTGGGCTACAGATGAATAAGATTAGAAGAAATTCTATTATCTAACTGTACTCTAACCACCACAACAAGAATATTTAATGGAAAAGGCATTTATTAAAATCAGCTCCACTGCCTTGAGCTGATGTTTTAGATAGGTGATGAACAGTTTTAAAAGCTGGGTTGACATTAAAAAAGAGATTAATATTTTATTTAAACTATCCTAGCTTGATCAACCTTTGCAGATGCTAAAATCTGTTTCAGAAAGAAAAATGATTATGTTTCTGACAGCAGCTCAAAACAAAATTTCAAAGGTCACCAAGCAATCCAAATGTACACAGAGAAATCCCTTTAAAAGCAGATACACACTTCTGTTCACTGCACCAAAATTACTAGTACAATACCTACAATTTAAACTGCATGACTTGCTTAATGTGAAACTTAAAAACCCAAACCCAATCCCTAAAACAGAACATCAAGTGAGGCTAGGAAATTTTTCTTTTTGTGGAGAATTTCAAAATATCACTGATGCATATTGTTTCTCTCTCACACACACAAACACACACATAACTCTCCTTTTCTCCTTCCCTCTTACTCACCCAATATGAGGTTGATCGAACAGTAATTGCACCCACAGGACAGCATCTAGATGTCTATGTCATCACTGGTGATATTAGACTTCTACTTTTTATAACGAGAGGTTATTTTAAACATCTGAAACGTTCCTTCCTGTATTTACTAAAACTCTCACTGCCTTACCTTCCCTGTTTCAACCTTCATTGGTTTTTTCATTTTAGTTTTCCTATAAAAGGAGGAGGGAACTTGGCAAAGTTCAGAGGAAATAACAGAACAAATATAGGAAGCTGCATTTGTGAACAGGTGGCCTTGCTCACCTGCTCTAGGAGAAGTTTCTATCACTGATCACCTCTTCAGAAGATTTTTAAGGTCAGTCCCACCCATACGACCTGATTTCCTGGCCTCTGCTTTATGCTTCTTTCTAGGATCCTCAGGCCTTTAAAGATTTCTTACCAGTAAGATCATTATCCAAACCACTGGGTAAAGATTTTAAATTGGGCTGACATGTCAGCGTTCAACTTTGGGACCTTCAGGTCATGCACCTCAGTGATCAGTTCATGCTACATCCCTTCATCCTTGTTATCCTTGTTCTGTTTGCTCCCTTGTACTGTCGTGCATGGGCCTGCCTTTCACATCCTGCACTTGATGCTGCTGCTCTGAGGACAGGAATCTTTCCTTTTCATTTTTTAATGTCCTATATATTGCCCCATTCTCACCACCAGCATATTCTCTATATGCATTTAATGCTCAAAAAGGATAACTGAATAAAATGCAAGTGTTATTAAGAATAACTATGATTTCTACAAAGCTTACCTAGACTGGTAATAGTTTTCCTTCCTATTTAATAACACTGTGCAGAGACAAAGCACACAGGTATGAAATTTGGCCCAAAGTTCATTTTATTTGATAATTCCTGCTATTAGTTTTCATCTTTGGTCCTAAATGTCTGAACCTCAGGTTCATCTCATTTGTAAAGGAAGGGACTGGGTCTCTTTTGTTAACACTGATGGGAAAGCTCCCTTTTTTTTTTTTTCTTTTTTTCTTTTTTAAAGTCAGTAAGTCGTTTGACAACATTGTACTTAAGCATTCCTGAAAGTCTGAGTAGAATTTCTCCACAAAACCCAAGCTGTGTTTGGTTCTACTGTTGGGTCATCTCTTTGGTCACTTTTCCAACGTCTTCTATGGCTACTAATATATTCAGATTTTTGTCTCTTCTATACAAAATTTTTCAGTTGATATTTTCTTTGAGAATCATGCATTTCATACCAATTCTTAAGAGTACTTTCACATATATTTGAGCTAAGTAGTTAATTTTGATTCTTTGAATTTCCTATCAGAAATGAGATGTTTAAGTAATCTATTGTTTTCTTCAAGAAAAAAAGATCAGAATTTAGAAAAACGTAAGAATAATATTAGCTAGAAAGGGAGGTGATTAGGACAATAATACAGAGCAGCACTTTTAGTATAATTTCTCCCACAAATCAACTTCTAAATTCTGCATTATACCTTAATCAGGGAATATAGCAGATATGAAGTAAGGCTCTTCTGGTTTAGGTATATTATTTTTAAATCCAATATAATTTGAAACTACTAAGCTCATTAATGTCCTAGTTCAAGTGTTCACCATCAAAATGAATATAAGAATATTATCACTCAAAAGCAGATTTCTTAGTCTCCAGGAAAAAAAATAATGTAGAGTTCTTAGATAATGGATATCTCATGAAGCACAGTATTTCTGAGCTAGTAAAGTCTTAGAGTTACTAGCCCAATATTCCAATTTATTCATAATAAAAGTGGCCTAGAGAAGTTAAGTTACACACCAAGACCTCGGCTTCTCTAACTGTTACAGATACAGGATAAGAGCCCAAGTCAACCAAGCTACAGTTTGTCCAGAGGACCACATACCACTCTTCATTATGGCATACATTTAAATTTGATCATGTATAATATTTATGAATTGTGTGAGGATTCTTACTTTCCTCTTGTGAGATCAGTGCATAGCCACTTACCTAGACAACACCTGTGGGAAGAGAAGATGAACCTGATATCTCTTGATTTCTAGTACTCTGATGGTTCTCTCACCAATAAAACTTAAGAAAAAAAATCAATAAAACTGAATCCATAGATAAAAATTGATGTTCATTTTAAAAAATCTTTTAAATGATTATTTCAATTGTAAAAAAACAACCCAGGTCTTTGTTTATTTTTAAGTTGTTGGGCCTGTCATCAGGGGGTATTTTTAAAAAAGGAATTATACATGCATAAAGAACATTGTGAAAGTTTAATTCCTCTGGCCTTTCAATTACCTCTCCTCCAAATACCCAAAATATCCAAAGCAATTAAGTACTAATTACACAATTTCTTTTTATAAAATAAAGAACTGATTTTGAGTCAGAGAACAAAACACATCTGAAACTAGTTAACATATACTTAAGAAACATAAAGAGCACAAAGATTACTAAGAAAAGGTTTTCTTTTGTTTGTTTAGTTTTATTAAAAATCTTAAAACTTAAGAAATACTGTTATTTCTGGAGAAACTGCAAAATTTCAGTTTGCAATATTTAAAAATGAAAAGTAACATTCTGATGTGCCTTTTCTCTATGAATTTGTCAGAAAGGTTTCAAATGCTAAGTTAAAATATGCTGATTAAAAAAATCTATTTAAATCCTTATGTACTTTACAAAATGGAGGGAGGGCAAAAAAGCCACATAATAATACAAATGAAAATTACAGTATATTTTTTTAACTCCAGTATTTTGTTTTTCAGGGCTATTTTTCTCAAACACTGCCTTAGTCAATATATGGAGCAATCACCATTGATTTCTGTATTTTTATGTTCCCTAAAAGTAATTTTCACAGTTTTTATAATGTAAAAAATTATCAAGGTTTCAGTAATAGCTGTTACAATGATATTTAAACTCTGTGCAAAGGCACACAGAATGGATATATTGCATAGGGAGACTGATAGCACAGATAAATGAAATCTTAACAGAACCCAAAATTTCATTATAGCCATTAGTTTCAACCTCTTCCCCCAAAGCCTCTTATCAAAGCCACTAATAAGGACTACAACTGACTGCTCTGACCTTGTCCTTTGTTTATGTCTTCAGGGGACAATACTAGGGAAAATTGAAGTGCCCTAAAGATAGGAAACAAATGGAAGGTCAACAAGCTGGAGCAGTATAGAGAGGCTAGGTAGGCTAGCCCCTGCTTCTTGGTAGCTGAGAAGAGGAACATGAATATCAACAAAAAAGTAAAAAACTTTTCTGTATTATACCATATCACTCTAAATTCTTTTGGTTTAACACCACAAATAAAGGGACAAATCAGTATGGTAAAGTAGAAAGATCCAGAGAAAGATCAAGGACAGGACAGGTTGCTGTTAGGGCAGTAGCTGTGATGCAAGATTTTCTAAACAAAACAAGGGGATTAAACTGAGGATAAGAGCCTTTTCCTGCTCCAAAAGTCTGAGGGGAGGTTCAATGTTAGCCTTCGTCTGTCCCAATTCCATTGAGTTAGTCACTGATGTCAAAACCTTATGCAGGGCCAGCTCCATCTGTCCTTAACCAATCTCCATGGAGAGAGACATATTAGCAGTTCTGAGACATAAAGAGGATTTTCTACACACATGGACAGATTCGTGTGCACAAACACAAGTGTGCACACACATATACAAACAGACCAAGAATGATAATAGTAAATGACTGGATCCCAGAGTAATTTGGCTATGGAGAATGAAGCCCTAACCTGTGCTTAATTCACTGCAGGGAGAATGAGGTTTTAAATTTTGCTGTCTTATATACCATCCTGCCTGGCACTGCTACCCAAATCTTTCAATGTGATTCTGGTGGGTGGTTAATAATGTGATCCCAACCACCCAGTCCCAGGACTAGTTGATCAGTCTTCTTTGAGATTTGTTATGAGGCAAAAGAGAACTGCCAACTTTCCCCTGAGATTATAAACTCTAAGGATTTAAACAAACTAGCAACAGTCATGACCTTACATGCCTGAGAATGAAGCCAACACAGAAAAAGTGTAGAACCCAAGAAAGACACAAGATACAATATATTGACGACATCGTTGTCTTCTGAATTCTAGACATACCAGAAGCAAATTTCTCTTCTTTGGACATTTCAGGCGTATATATGAACCAATCAATTGATGTGTGTGTGTGTGTGTGAGAGAGAGAAAGAGAGAGAGAGAGAGAAGGGGGGTGGGGGAGGAAAAGATGAGGAAGGGAGGAAAAGAGGGGGAAGGGAGGGAACTGGTTTGGTTGGATTTTTGCCACTTATAACTAAAAAAGTTCCAATAAATCATTAGTGGTCAGGAAACCAGATGCTCAGCAGACCTAAGTTATCTAACCAAAGCAATGGGAAGGGCTATAGTCCAGGAGCAGGTAGAATACCATTTTAAGTGCACAGGATAACCTTCCTTCAAAGTTCCAGAGAGCATTTCATCTGCCAGCAGCAACAAGGAGTCTGTGGTTCCCAAGGTCTCTTAGTGCCAGGGAAAAGCAAGCAGAAGCATAACTGATAAGGAAAATAAGTAAGAGAGTCTCACCCGAACAATTTCTATAGGTGGGAACATAATCCAAGTACTCCATATCCCTGCCGGAATGGCAAGTTCCTATTAACAACAGCGTGTATCCTAATAACAACAGGATGTTATTCTAAAAACCACAGCTTATTTTTAGCCTTCTGATATTTAGAAATTTAAATGATTGACTCCTTAAGAACTACCCAACTATCTTAGCTTCCCTCAGCTTATACAATGAAATGTTTTATTTCTAGTCTCTTGTTCTATGCTGCTTAACATCTGCATGTAAACAACCTTAGTATTCTAAATCTCATCTGTTCCTGCTGCTGTTCTTCACCTGAAGAACATAATTCCGTTTGTCACATCATAATCACTTCCCCAACCGAGCACTGTTGCTTTAAGTAGGGAATAAAGCAGCAGACAGATGAACTCTTAGAAACAAAGATCCTAATTTTTTACAGCAAGGGACATTCTTCACTAAGCCTATTTGGCTTTACCGATTATGCCCTCCTGGAGTCCCATAGAGTAATACATGAATGTTAGAAAAGCACCCATGTCTAATATGCTGTTTCGTCCAAACATGGTGGAGAGGGGAAGGAGGAGGCAGGGATAAAGCCAAGGCCTCTTGAGTGTCACTCAAAATATCTGTTAGTGTCTACTAATAGGATAACATTCACGGAAAATAATAAAATATCTCAAGAGTCATCCTTATTAAGCCAAATTTAACAAGAATTTGTACCAGACAGTGGTTATGGAATTCATTAATGAATGCCCTTTTGACCTGGAGGTATTCTAACTCATGGAGGATGATTGGTTTATCTTCCCTCTTTGGTATACTTGCTTTCATATTTTTCCAACAGTTTGAACAGTTTCATCCTCTTATCATTGACACTATTTCCCTTTCCTCCTTTTCCCTTTCTGTCCAATAGTCTTAAAAAACCCCAATGAAAACCAAGGCAAACCAAACAAAAAGAAGAGAAAATCTAAAGAAAGAACACAACAAAGCAGAGTTTGGTCTTATTAATGCCTTGAGAGATACAAATTAAAACATCTCCCTCAGTAGATCCAATATATTCTCCGTTTTTTCATTGGAAATGGAGTGAACTCTTAGTAGAGGTGACAAGGGTGATCATAATGCATAATGGTCTATTTAAAGTTTAAAAAGAGTTCTTTGTGCGTCTAAGGCTAGGAGAGGGCAACAGCTCTTAACATCTTTGGAGACCTTAAATGCTGACCAATAAATGTTAATTCTCAATTAATTGTCCTTGGGAAGAACTACTGACATATTCTGAAACTTAGCTTAAATTTTTCTGGAAATTTCCAAGTTTGATTCAACTGTTCAAAAAAAAAATTGCTTTTAATCCATTAAGGATAGTGTCTGCTCACAGTAAGTACTTAAGAGATAGGTTAGCTCAATGCTACAGGGCCAAGCTAAAGAGTTCAACCTGCCATCCTGGAAGTAGATGGTGGCAGGAAGATACTGATGAGAGAACAGTTGAACATGTATATTTTATCACCATTTCAGTGAATACAGTTCAATCAGCAGTAACATTTTCTTCAATTACAAAGTATAGCTTTCTTTCAAAGTAAACCTTTCTTTCAAAGGTTTAATAAAAGTGCCTGACAGGAGTCGTAAGTGCATTTACTTTCATTATTAAGAAAATCAGGTGAGCACCTGCTAAGTGAGATGCACCAGGCGGAAATTGCACTCTCACTGGGACAGACATGGCAATAGCTTACAAGGCTCTGAGCATCTGGGGCACAGGGTACTTTAAAAAGACCATCTTCATATTAACTAGTGTAGTTTCCAACATGTAGACAGCACATTCAAAAATGTTAGTGGAAAAGAGTAAACAATGAATTAAAGAATTATGAGGACTTCCAGAAATTTTAAGAAATTATCTGTATCTATTTATTGGTAGCTTGTCTCCTTACTAGATCATAACTCCAAGAAAACCAGAACTTTATCTGACTTGTCTAGTGCCTACAATAGGGCCCAGTTCAATAACTTATTTGCAGTGTGTGTGTATGTGTGTGTATGAAAATATTTCTTAGTTGGAGAAATTAAAAGTCTTTCATTCAACTTTGAACTTAGTATAATGTACTTATTTATCTATAAAATGGATGTATTTACAAGATAGGATAAATCCACATAAATATACACAAATTTTCAGTGATAAGGATACTCTTTTCTATAGTGCCTGGTTAAGGTTTGCACTATAGCAACTCCGAAGTACATGGCCATGAAATAAGGAAATTCCAGAAAGCAGTAAGGTTAAAAAAAAGTGATTTTTTCCCCTTTCTCCCTTCTATTGGCAAAAGAGATTTGAAAAGTTTAATGGGTGGGAAATTTAGAATTTTAGGGAAAGTTATAATCCTTAAATTAAAAAGGATTAAAACATAAACAATATTTGTTTTTTTAAAGAGGTAGAGGTTAGAAATCAACATAGAGACAGAGACAGAGAGACAGAGTGAGATTGATTTTACTTTTGATTATCAAAGAATCAAAATAAAACTGACATGTACAGGAACTCTGCAACAAAATTCAAGGTGCATACATGTAAACAAAAAAGAACATTAGTTGACTTTAAAGTGACCACTTATTTAAATTTACCTGGCACAGTACTTTAAAACAAATTACTCATTAGAAAGGGGTATTTACAAGGTAAAAGAATAACAATGTTGTACTGATATTTCACCCAAGGTTTTGAATTTTCATCTTTCATCCATAAATGAACACGTGTTAGTTTAGTACTATGTTAAAATACTTACTATGGACAGAATAAATTAGTAACATTTTTGTAAGCTGATTAGGAAATACTTCAGAACAGAACTGGGGTTGCATGGTGTAGGCTTAACTTCCTACAACTCTTTATTTTTAAAGATTAGTTAAGTACAATTTTTGGATAGGCTTCCATAAAATAATTACCTATATATCCCATAGTACTGAGAACTGCATGAGACCCATCAATTTCAATTTTAAGTGTCCTTCCTGGACTTAGATACACATGGAAATAACTCTTTGACAACCACACTTTCATACTGCCCATCAGCCATAGTGAATCCAATCTAACAAACCAAATTCAAGTAAAGCCACATTTAAGCCCTTTGCTCTTTCTCCCAGGTGGGGTCTGCTGGGGAAAGTCAAGCTAAGCAAAGAAACGAGCCTGAGGGTTTGACGGTCAAAGGCAAGTAAGTGACACCAAGAGAGTACCCAAAAAGCAACCTTGATTGCTTTGCTCAGCAACTCCATGCAACCTCAATTTTATTTTAAAGTGCTTTCTCATCAGCATATATTAATTAATTTATTCTATGCATATTAAATCCTGTAATGCAATACTAAACTAACACATTTATGGTTAAAACATGAAGATTCAAGCCTGTGTGAAATATGACTGCTTAGTTAGTGGCTTAAAACAACACTAGATTTGGTCATGTCCATACTAGCCACTAGCGAATGATCAATGTGGTCAGATATTTTAATACTACCAGAATTCCACAGTAATGAAATATAAATCTTATGATATGTCATGGGCAACCATTACAACTGATTCTGAGCTATTTTATTTTTTGTTATGTTTTTAAAAGATAGTTTCTTTCCAATTTACTCTATTTCTATAGGCTAACAAATTCAATTGCCTTTCTTATATGAAAAAAAACTGGTTGCTTCTATGTACTGAAATTTAATGTAGTAAGTGGAGACCACTTTCCTAATTTATTAACTTTCTTTAACCTCAACTGGAGAATATTTATGATATCTCTCAATTTCAACTTATCAACAATCTCATAACACATTCAAGTCTATTCTCCAGTTTATTAATAAGAATACTCAACAGCAAGATTTATAGTAAATTTACTGAAGGACTATATTAAACATCCTTTCCTAACCTGACACATGACCATGCATTTGACTTTCATTGGCCAATGTGCTGTCCACTTCAGAACAAAAATTTAGTAACCCAATGTTCTTTATTATTTGATCATAAAAACTACATTATGAAGATGCTTGTATCTTCATATTGCATAATAATATGATTTGTATAGATCCTTTGCATTTAGAAAGGAGAATTTAAATTACCACATTTAAAATGGAGAATTAATTAATTGTGGGGTGCCTTATGGTTTACAAATTCAGTGATTACATGTATGTACTTTGAGGCTTAATTTTTACTGCTTAAAAGATACTGAAAGAAATAACTATCTATAATAATATTCTCTATTGGCACACAAACACATGCATACACGTAAGTTTTGGAAAATCATACTAAATCTGTGATACCAATGTTTGACATAAAAATAATAAAAGCTTAATATTTTGCTTTCAAGTAAAAGGACAACAATATTCCATACATGAGACACACAATACCTAACATGAATTTTTCTAACGGTTCTTTTTAATATATAAAGTATTTTATAGACAATATTTCTTTTGTTTCTCTCATAAGGCCTAGATTATGGTTAATATCTCATGGCACCAAAAGTAATACTGCAGCAGATATTAAAGCATTTTTTCAGCCACTTATTCTATAAAATATTAATTGCAAGCCTGTGCATGTGCTGTTTATATAGGGGATTAGGTAACTGAGTTCCTGCTCAGTTCTAAATCAATAAAAGATAACATGCAGAGCATCAATCATCATTCTCTCTTCCTTTAGTACATAATAACTGCAGGTGGAAGATTTTAAAAATATATATTTAAGCACTCATGGAGATATTACAAACTAGAGAGGATGTGAGAAATACTTACCTAGGAAGGACAGGTTTTTTTCTAGAAGCAAGTCTCTCAGCAGGACTTCATGCTCATGACCAATGGCACTGGGAAGTTTTAGTAAAGGGTAACAAAGGCAGATTTATACCATCAAGAAAATGCTAATACTAGGTGCACACTTTGAGATGATGAAGAATTGAGGTAATTATAACAATTTCCATCTTCAGCCCACATCTCTGAGGAATGTGATTTCTTCCTATATTCTTCCCCTCATTTAAATGATTCAAAGGAATTTTTCTGTTTTTATATTTTGGTGAAGATTTGTAAGTGGGTATGATTTCAACTTCTTTTAAAAAGAGGGAAAATCATTTAACACATTCATTAATCTGTGTTATCCCTCACTTCAATTTAGTACACATTAATTAAGCACTTAGTAAGTGCAGCTAAGAATATTAACCAGGTTTGCCCTAAAAAAAGTTTCTAATTTTATAGTGCTCTGTAAATCTCCTATGAATTCCCATTTGTCACTAAGCCAGCAGTTAGCAGCTTCTGTTTCACTTCCCTTCTATCACTGGTGATTCCCTGTGACAAAAGAAGACTTGAGACTCTATGGAGTAAACACATCTTAGGAGATGACCATGGGTGAGAATGCATACAGAGGCTGTTTTAAGTCTTTTTCTCATATGAATACACACGTGTGTATTAAACATACATGTATATATACATGTGAACATACAAACTGTTTTAGTGCTTCCTATATGGCAGGCACTGAATTAAGTGATTTATGTATGTTGTTTCATTCTCACAATTATTATGTCTTATTTTATAGGCAAGGAAACAGACTGAGAAATGAACCTGCAGAAGGCCAGTTAAAATGTGGCAAAGTCAAGAATGAGAATGAGATCTTTGCAAACCTAGTTTAGAGCACCACACAGTTTCTTAAAAAGTATTAAGATTATGCAAAGATTGATAGTTGCTAGTATTTCTTAAATATCATGTATGAAGTCTCTGTGCTAAGCGCTTTCAGGTATCATTTTATTTAATCTTCACAAAAACCACGAGTAGATGCTATTATTAGTCTCATTTTTATAGTTAAGGAAAGTATGGTTCAGAAAGGCTGAGAACTTGTTGAAGCTCCCAAGGCTGGTAAATAATGAAAGTAGGAGCAAACTGCAAGTCCAGTTTGTTTTCCGAAGTGATGAGAGTACACAAAATCTGAAAAGGAGTCTTAGCCTATTCTGATACTTATTTCAGTTGAAAGTATCTGGCAATCATTCTCTGAATCATTACTGTCATCCTCTGTTTCACTGGTTACATCAATCTGGTTCTATCACACTTTGGTTTACCAGAGACTATTTGTTCTGATCATATGCTGCAAGAGTTCAATGTAAATCAAAGAAAACTTATACTTCACTTGTAAAAAATAATTCCTAGGGAATTACCCTGTCCTTTACCAACACATACAAGTGAGTATCAGTTAAATCTTATACTTCAGAAACTGTGGTCATGTATGTCCACCATTAAAACAAGCCCTAAGTCTTCATTTATGCTTTTTCTCCTGTTGTTTTTCTCATCTGGAAGGGACATGGCTGTGCTTCTTGAATTTCTAATTGAAAATAAAAGAAACAAATTTTTAAATCACAAAATCTCACGCATTTTCAGAGTCCATTGAAAACACTTGATGAATAACTCTCAACAGCCTCTCATTACCAGGGGCATCCCACATTTTAGAACTAAATTATTTACTTCTATTTCACATAAATGTGCTCTCACTTTTATTGTTGTAAATTATTTACATCTGAAATGTTGAATCATGAAACTGAGGTTACTGATGGTACAGAAATGAAACCCACAGCACTTGAGGCTTCCTGCATCATTATCTTTTCTTGCTTCTCTGTGCAGGCCTCCATCTAATAGTGGGGTCCCGGAGTCACACTTTGGAAAGCTGAAGTGGCTGCATTCTCACATTTTTTTTTTTTTTCTTGGTGAGTATGATCTATGGTGGAAAAGGTGTGGGTGGGCATGGCTAGGTAGGAAAAACAAATAGCAGGCACCTCCCCACACAAAAGAGAGACAGAAAGAGAAAGCACAATGCCAATGAATATATGCACTGCTACTGTGCTTTCTGTGGTGTCTTATTAGTCAATGACCAAATTACTTTATTCTACTTACACAAACGTCCACATAAAACATTTTCATAATGGAATAAAAAGATTTTACACCTATTCCTTTTACCAAGTGTGTACTTTCTTTCTTAGAAAATGAAGTAATTTACTGAAAGTAAGCAATGTAAACCTTACTAAATTATAAGAATAGCAAATAAAAGCATTTTCACTCACATGGAAAACCAATAATTTTAATTCAATGTGAAATAAAATAGTACTGTTGATCTGTCTAGAAGACATCTTTGCAAGCATATTTACATTATATGAAATTGCTACTACTTCAATAAAAAAAAATAAAATCACTTTCTCTATAAATTTCCCAGTCTGTTTTATTTTGCATGGTAAAAGCAATCACCAATTTGAAATTTTGGAGAGATATAATTCTTGATTATGTATTTCTTGACATAAACATATATATAATGCAAGGTCTACAAAACAAACCTTATAAAAATAGTAATTTTACAATAGGCATAATGGAACTGCAAAATTATAATCTAGTCAGTGAATGCAACTTATAGACATACATCATTATCTTTATCAACTGAAATCATGTACTACATTAACTTCTGGCAATAACACAGTCAAAAAAGGAAAATGAATGATAGCAAAAATATAAGGAAAATATAAATTCCAAGCAGAATTTATAATGTTCCATAAGCAGAAACACTTAGACTTTGTCTATAAGAATACCTATTATTGATGTATGGCAGTGACCATGGGGCAAAACTTGTAAATAACTTCACAAGCCATTTTCTTCACCAGCAATACAGCAATCTAGTTTCCCGTAAGCATCTCAACTATTACTGAAAAATAGCCTCCTGGCATTTACAAAGCAGTTGACTTCATACTTTAGTCCATGCATATATAATTAGATAGTTATATTTAAAATCAATATGCAATCCTTCAAAAGACATTATGCTTTTAAAACCTTAACTTTAAATTGATTTTTAACTATTTTATGTGCTTGAAAATTAACATGTAATTCAGCCCCAGATACTCTCAGATGGTGTTAGCTGTTATATGAATGTGCTAAACTTTATCACTGTAGCAACATGAGGTTGGCACTCCTACAAATTCTAACACTATCGTTAATATCACACTCAAAATAGAAATATAGTCACTTCAGTTTAATAAAAAGGCAAGTACGTGTGTGTGTGTATACAGGTGTGTGTGTGTGAAAATGAGAGGCTGTATGTTAGGTAATGAATATTCTAGTAAGAGGGCACTGTTAATAAAGATTATTTTCAAATCTTAATTTTATTTAAGAAAGAAAAATTTTCTTATCGAAGTTTTACTGACTCTAAGCCTTGTAAAACAAGGAAGAATATAAACACACACATACATGCACACACACACACACACACACACACACAAACATACATGTCTGCACACAGAAGCATGTGGACACATTTAATTTGCAAAAGGTTCCAAAAAAACCCCTTGACTGGTAATCACTGAGTCACAACTGGTAATGGTGCCACCAATGCTAACAAAATCTATCTTATGAAAGCTATGTTATCCTAAGAGGTGTAAGACTCATGGACTCAGATATTGTCATTAAAAATTATTATCATTTAAATAGTATTTTTAGTCAAAAATTATCAAAATTCAACAATACTTAAGCATTGATTAGTAATGTCCTGCTTCATGAAAGTGTTACCATCCACCAATCCTATTTTAAGAAGTAGACGTTAACTCTTTAGAAATCTCAAATCTTTTTAATGAAGAATGAGTAGATGTCTGTTTTCACAGCCTTAAATTCAATTCCCAGGGAAAAATTAGTCTGGTTTCTCTAAAAATGTTTATTTATTAGGGATCCAAATAACAGCTCAGATAATGATCAGTATTTAAGCAATAAGAATCTACTGCCCTTTAAAACGTGATGATCTCTAGCAGCATTTTAATAACATCATCCTTTAACTCCAGGCTCAAAATTTATTCTAGTAAACTCAACAGAATTTGGCTCCTTTTAAATGGATCTTTGTTATATTTTAAAAATGTTCACTGGAATGGTTAACTACATTCCAAGACAGTATGTTACCTGCCTAATGACTCTGTACCTTTAAACTCATTGAAAACCAAGCAGTTTGAAATCTGCATGTGAGTGCAACTGCTGAACTGACACCTTCCTGGGGCCTATCTGGTTTCCCTTAAGCTGTAGGAAAGAATGGTCTGCAATGACCCTCCAGCTGATTGAATATAAAAGAGAAGAGTATGAAATGTGTTTTGTGAAGCAGAACTTTATGTCAGGTTAAAGCTAGACACATCTCCTCCACTGAATCTAAGCTCGTCAATTGTGCACCTAAAATTTTATGGGAAAGGATACTGTTTGATGCAGTCCACCAGTGGTCCATAACAGCAGTCATTCACAATGCACTGCAAACAAGAGAAGGGGTATGTGTGTTGGGGTGGGTAGGGTGGAGGGAAGAGACTACAAAAACTATTACAGTAAACATCCTAAAAGCAGTAATTACTTTTCTTACCCCATCCCCAAAAAAGAAAGCTATCAAAAGGCTGTTCAGATTTAATCACAAAAAACAAAAATTGCATGCTTTTTATTTACTATAAAAGCAAGCTATTAAAAAGTGAAATGCTCTTCTCACAAATATTGCATTGCCATTTATGGTGCACCCTGACCTCAGTGATAGTTTATGATGACAGTAATTAAATGAGGTTTAAAATCCTTTACTCTGCTAGGCAGATAACAGCATTGCCACTGAAAATAGACAGCTGTGATTAATACCTGATAGACCTGATTTGCTAGAACTCCATCTGGAATCTGAGAAGGGTCCCGTAGCATACTATTTATAACAGACTTGGAAGCTGTAGAAGAAAAGAGATGAACTATTAGCAGACAGTCAACATACTTTCAATGCAACATGAGAAGTGACAGATACCTACATATACACAAACCATGAAAATAAAAACATTACTGATACTAATCATTTTCCCCTTTTTTTAATCTAAGGGAAGTTTTTAATTAGACCATGTTGCCAAGTTTATAAGCCACATTGCCAGATTTGATGATGACCTAATTTTTCCAAGGTAAATGAACAAGTACAAACCTAAAGCATATGTCTCTTTGCAGATAAATTAGCTTTGGAAAAGCCCACTTGGAAAAAAAAAAATAGCACAACGAAAATAAAAGAAAATATTTACCTTTTGCAGGTAGATATTTTATAACCAAGCATATGTACACGCAAAACTTAGCAAAGGCAGGTCAGATTTAAAGACTTCAAGGATGTTAATAAAAATAAATTTCAGTCATCTCTGAATATTAAAACTTTTCAAAATAATTCTCATCAACTGCTGTAAGATGTTATGTACATTTCACAGATTAGTAAAGTACATGACACTAGCTGACAGTTGAGAAAATCTTAAATAAGAAAAAAAATGGTGTGTGTATGTATATACATGTGTATATATAGTCATTTCTTGGTCCCAGGGTTCCCTGATGGATACTAAATTCCACAGATGCTCAAGTCTCTTATATAAAACCACATAGTATTTGCATATAACCTATGCACATTCTCCCATATATTTTAAATTCGTACCTAGATTACTTACAATTCCTAATACAATGTAAATGCTTTGTAAATAGTTGTCATATTGTATTGTGTAGGAAATAATGACAAGAAAAAAATGCACATCTCAGCAAAGATGGAATTTATTACCTCACTTATTTTCATCAGTGATTGCTTAAAACCATGGATATGCAGTCTATGGCTACAGAGTGTCCACTGTGTGTGTATACATTTTATATGTACACAAATTTTCCACCTAAAATACGCCTCATCCACTTGCAAATTAAGTTAAACTTGCAGGGATGTACAGAGAAGCACTAAGGAAGGTATCTAGTGAAGGATGTTATGTGAGGTGACATCCTCTGAAAAGCAAGGTCAGAGATCCTGTCATTTGGCTCACAGTGGGCATGTAGCAGCCCAGGTGGTCAGAGTTCCTCTTACTATAGGGACGGAAGGCAAGTCTCTAAACTGAAGGTAGGAATCAATTCTATCAAAGTCTTACAGAGGCATCTTTCCCCAATATTTAACAAAATGGTTTAGGGTCTGACCCATATAAGCACAAACTGAAAAGCATATTGCATAATTATCTAAGTTAAGAAAATGAACACAGATCACAAATCTCTATCACTCAAATTCTGAGCTGATTTTTGTTCTAACATTTTATTATTATGTTCTTTATCAAGTTCCCTGACATAAGAACACTGGTAGATATGATAAATACTAGGAAATATTGTGGAAAGAAATAAGGAAATTACATCTTATGTAAGTACAGCACTGTCTTAAAAAAAAATAAAGCGAAAAATATTAAATTATTGCCTACCATTAAAAACATGACTACATACTTATAGCAACACTTGGTGTACTTAACAGTCATTTGTAAACATGTGCTTGTTCTGCACTTAGGGAGGCCATATCAAATCACAAAGACAGCCCCACCAGTCATCCTACCCACTCCTATCTCTACTTCCAAATGTGTAACCTGGGCAGGTCATGCAAACACAACTCGTGTCTTCATCTATAGGAAATGACGATATTATTCAAGTTAACAAAAAGGGTTGTAGTGTGAGTCTCTGGACACCATTTTGTTAAATTTAAGTAATACCAAGAAACAAATCAGACTTATACATTTCTATGCATAAACTTAGGCTGTAACCAACTACTTTTCAAAGAAATTACCATGGATAAATGGTACAAATATTGAGAATATGAAGAAGCAAATCATCTTACAAAGGAACAAATTATGGCAGCAATAGTATTGAAGAGATAATAATGCGCCTGGTAAATGTGCTTTGTTTCTCCAACCTAATTCTAAGGCCTGGCCTGTGGGAGGAGATCAAGCAATTATTCACACATTTAGTCACCTTCTCTGAGGCTACTCAAGGGACTCAAGGAAATACTAGCACCTTCTCCAAATATACCTAACCATGGCTAAGGTGCTATACTGCAAATTCTCACACCATGTAAGGAAAAGATTATTAATATTTAAATGGTCAGACAGCATGCTCTGAAGTGCTATCCTGTGGAAAATTACTGACCTCATGACAAAGTATATGCAAATTCATTGCTAAAATCTTTAAACTAAAAAAGAATAAGGATACTATGCTAGGACATAAAAAAATTGGGACATTTGAGGGAAGAAAAGGAACTATCAAAAGAAACTGATGACATAATTTTCCTCACAATATAAATTTTAGAATAGTGTGCTGCTTATCAGGAATAAGAATTGTAACCAATAAATTTTTAAAAATAGTTCAAATTCATTGAATAGGATACTATTCCAATGAAAGAAAGTTAGTTGATTTAAATGGAATGGTAAAATATACATATTGAGTACACATACACTTTCAATTTAATAACATGTCTTTTTTCTTGTTGTAATCTGGCATTTTTTAGAGCAGGAGAGAAAGCTCTACTACAAAGTCCAGGACTCCACTGCAGACCCAGGGCTTGCCTTCCTTCCACATGTAGTTCTTTCCACTCAGGCTTCATAAAACACTGCTGGTGTCTCAGATCTGGCCAGAGAGTGCAAACATACTTTTACTCACATATTCTGAAACTTAGGAAATGCTATCTTTAAGGGATGAATGATAACATCTACAGGACAAGTAAAGGCAGACTCTCAACTCTAGTGTCTTCATCTGTAGGAAGTGATGATACCATCTGAGGTAACTCAATTACTAAGCAATCTTGGAGTAGCTGGGGACACAATGCCTTTCATGGTACCTGTCCCTAAGCTGTTGGTCAAATTGCATTCAGCTCTTGTTGACCACACAGGGACAGGAGTCTGGTTCTCTCTAGCTTTTGCTAGAAGCACTCGTTCTCTGTTGCTTTCACACTTTGCCTTGACACTGCTTCAACTGACTGGATTTCTCATTTCTAAGGAGCATATACACAGAAGGAATGTGAGTCACTTGGAGTTAGATCAGCAAGAAGAAAACTGGTATCTGTTAAATCATGCTACAGAAGACAGGCAATAGCTAATACATGAACTAAAGCATAATGTCTAAGATTACAATGTTTTAATTGTGAAATATTTCTAATATGAAGAAGTCATGAGCCTAATATAATAAACATGCACCCACCACCCTAATTTAACTCCCGGATCTACAATCAATCTACTTTAGGTGGTCTAATATTGTGCAAACCTTTTTTTTTAATCAATATTGCTAAAAGGTTGAATTCTTTTCCTAGTATTTTCAAGAACCCAAAATTTGGCTTTGTTGAGTCTTTCTACTGTGCCATTTCTTCCAATTCCATTTAATTTATCTTTTCTTATTACTATCCTGTTTTCTACTTTGAGTTGAGTACATTATCTTTTTATTACTATTTTCATAATAATGTTCAATTCTTTAACATATTTTTCAAAACTACATTTTTTCCTATAAATTCTGCTTTGACTACATGCTACAAGTTTTATTATCATTTATTTACAAATATTTTGTAGTTTTCATTATTATTTCATCTCTGATGCACAAATTACTTAAAAACTCATTTAAATTTTTGCCATTTCTAATTTGTGGTATTTATATTAATATGGGGTATGTTTGACTTCCTCTGTGCTTTTTTATGTAACAAATTTTTAAAATGTTTTTAAAAAACTGTAATTCCTATTTTAAGGTATAAAATTCTTATATGTCTATTAGGTCAAGTTTTTAATTGTATTATTCAAATCTTCTGCATCCTTATTTTTCCAAATTAGATATGAAGTAATCATCTACTCCTATTCTGGATTTGTCAGTCTCTCCTTATAATTCTCTCAACACTTGCTTTCTCTTTTTGGAGGCTATACTTTGACTGCTATACATACAATTCTTGGTAAGTATATCTTTTGGCAGCAAGTCATGACTCTTTAATGAAATTTTTTCTTAAATTTGATGTTATCGAGTGGTAATACTGTTGTACCATTTTTCTTTTGGATAGTATCTGCACCTGATGTTTCATTTATCTTAAAATTTATTATTAATGTGTCTTAGGTATGACTCTTATAAACAGCATTCAGTAAGATTAAAATCCAATCTTTTTAAGAAGTGACTTTAATCCATTTATATTCATTGTAACAGACACATGCAGACTTATCTGTTCTTTTTTTATATTCTCTATCCATTCTTTCCTCCTCTTTCTTCTTTTCTACTTTCTAATTAATCTTTATTCATTCTTTCTCCCTTAATTCCCTTGAAAGTAATATATTCTTTTGTATGTTGCTTTAGAAGTCCTCTCAAAAAAAAATTAAATAGAATCAATATCTAATCTTCATCATTCTGCACATAAGGAATTTAGAAAGTACTCACTCCCATCAGGAAGCCTCCCATCCCAATTGGCCTTCATGTTACTGTGTCTATTATTTTTGTTCAATCATCTTGTTTGTAAGACAAGTCCCCAGTTAGTCTCCATGCTGTTTATCTTTCAACTTGACCCGGCCAGGGATGCACAGACATTCAGTGAAAAGTGATTTTGGGTTTATTTGTGAGACAGTTTCTGGATGACACTAATATTTGATGGTATGTGATTTCTCTCTCTATATCATCTACTACCTACCTATCTGCCTGCCTGCCTGCCTACCTACCTATGTATCTTTCACCATGGCAGTTGGTTACCTCCTCCCTTGATATGTAAATTTTTACTGTGAACTTATTTTCAGCAAGAATTATTTGGTTGCCATGTACCATGAAAGTAGCTATGATATAGTAGACTCATCTTTACTTTTGTAGAGACCAGTTTTATTGTTAATTTCTTAGCTGAGACTTTCTGTAATAAATAAGAAGACAAATATGAATGCAAACTCACAAATGGTGCTGACCTATTTATAATTTTTCTCTTTTTCCTTAAGACTCCATAATGCAAGGTTCCTTATCATCTTCTTCAGAAAAGCAGAATTTTTCTAGTCCTTTTTTCATAGTTTGACCTATATGGGAAGGCTCAATTCTAGCTCTTGGCTACACATCTGTCCTTCCAAAGAGCCAAAAATAAAAGCACCATACCCTCATGTTTACATTTGAAGGTAATTCCTGTTTATTACTCTGGATAAAGATTCTCTTTCAATTTTTGACACCCAAGATTTAATTTATTTTGTTTGTACTTGGCTATATTTTTTTAAAAAACTTTGAATTTCTTTTCTAGCATTTCTGGGTGTTTGTCATGGAAATATGGACTAAACAAAAACTCATCTTGCTATGTTGCTAAAGTTTTTGAAGACTCTTGAACTAATAGTTCAGGGGAAAATTTGTTTCCTGTTTTTGTTTGAAGTCATCAATAGCAGGAGAGATCAAACAGAAAGAATAATTAGTGAGCTCAAAGATAGACCATTTAAAAATACACAGCTGGAGGAGAAAAGAAAAAGGATGAAAAGAATGAACAAAGTTTACAGGAAATATGGGACAGTATTAAAAGAGCATATATACAGGTTATTTAGGCTCAGGAGGGACTTGAGAATGCCAAAGGAATAGAAAGTTTATTCAAAGAAACAATAACAGGGTTTCTCAAACCTAGAGAAGGATACAAATTTCCAGGTACAGGAAGGTCAAAGATCACCTGTAAGATTTGATTCAATCAAATTGACTCCAAGACATTTTATAATCAATCCCTCACAGTGAAAGAAAAAGAAGGTTCTCAAGGTTGGAAGAGAAAAGAAACACGTAACACAAAGGGGTGTCCCAATTCGCCTGATAGCAGACTTCTTGGCAGAAACCTTCCAGGCCTCCAGAAGAGTGGCACGAGATGTTTACTGAATGAAAAATGTTAACTGAGAATACTGTACCCAGTAAAACTATCCTTTAAAAATGAAGGCCAGATAAAGACATTTCCATACCAACAAAAGCTGAGAGACTATATCTCTAACAGACCTGGCCTACAAGAAATGCTGAAGGAAGATCTTCAAATTGAAAAAAAGAGACAATGATCTGGGCATGCTGGTGCACACCTGTAATCCCAGTGACTGAGGAGACTAAAGGAGGAGGATTCCAAGTTCCAGGTCAGCCTCAGCAACTTCATAAGACCCTGTCTCAAAACAAAAGATAAATATATAAAAATAAAAAGGACTGGGGATGTAGCATGGTAGTAAAGTGCCCCTGGGTTCCATCCCCAGTACCCACCAAAAAAATAAGAAAATATGGAAAGGGATGAAACTCAATGGGAGGCATAATTATAAAACAAACTCAGAATGCTTTAATACTACAAGGAAGGCAGTATTAAAGTTCATATTTTTGAAAGAATATTAAAAAACAAAGCTTTATTAAAATGGTAACTATGTTAATATGTTATGATAGGCAATATAGTAAGATATAAAATGGGATATCAAAAATATAAAAAATTAAAAATAGGGAGATGAATGAAGTACAAATGTAGAGTTTTCTTATTGGCATACATTCCCCTCCCACCCTGTTTTTTGCTTTTGCTCTTAGCTTTATGACCATGTTAAAGCTGCTATCATTTCAAAATAGCTTGCTACATATAATCAAAATAATTTTTGGTACACTTCATGGTAACCACAAAGCAAAAATCTATAAAAGGCAAACCAAAAATAATAAGCAAGGAATCAAAACACACTACTACAGTAAATTACTAACTCAAAGGAAGACAGTAAGAGAGTGTTTGTATGTAACTATTTTGAAGTTAGAATTGTACAAGTATATAAAGAAAAGGTCCCTTGAAGAAGTTGAAGCCACAAATAGAGAAAAAAGTGGGTGGCAGCAATGTGGATAATCATGCCAATCACCTCTAAAGACCTCTCCTGCAAGGCTGCTGGCCACCAGAAGAATGGTGATCAATTGCTATAAAATTAATTGTTGTCCTAATTCCTCCAAAGACTGCCATTGTGTCTTGGGCCAAAGTCCTATGCTGATCATCAAGCCTGAAAAGCAAAATAATTTATTCCAATGGATTGGAGATTCAGTTCCATTGGATTCTCAAATGATACCCTCACTGTTCTTTGGCGAGGCACCTAAGCAGCAATTTCTCAACATGCTCTTTCTTTGGCAACATCAGCTAGGTTCAACAAAGACAGCTTTAATTCTGCATGGTTATCAGTGGAGTAAGTCTTCTGGGTAAGAGAAGATTACTTCCATAGTGATCACTTTTTCCACATGGCTGGACCTGTGGGGAAGGGGCCCTGGTTTCTCACCATGTAAGCCCCACTGGGGTCTGCTTGGAGTTCTGAAAATGGTGAGTTCCAAGGACAATCATCCTAAGAGAATTAGGCAGACTCATAAGACCTCTTCGGACAAAACCTTAGAAGTAACATAACAAGATCATAATTTTTATTTACATCTCCTCAAAAGAGGAAAAACATGACTTCTAGAAGAAAGGTAAGATCAGAAAGCAATGCAGTAAACACTTTCAAGCAGAGAAGAACAGTGGCTACACACAAGTCAAGAACCAGACAGTCTTGTTTGAGGCCTGGATCTTCCACCTACCAGTCATGTTATCTCGACAAGTTAATTATTATGTCTTTGATTATCAATCCCCATGTCAGTATGTCAGTAAAAGAGAATAACATTGGTGCCTACCTTGCAGGGCTGTTGTGAAGATGAAATTAAATGGACAATGTAAAGCACTTGGGCTGTTATGATTTTTACTGTTATTTTAGCTGTTGTTAGATGATGGTGTGTCTGCCTTCTGCCTTCCAACACTACATTATCAATAAGCATAGCATTATTGTCTTTTGTTAAGTGGGTTAAATAGAAAGACTTTGTGAAGTGTGTATGAAGTCAGGACCTGTTCTTTTCAGGTACATATTACCACAGCCTTAGAGAGACAGACAGAAGTTAATCTGCTCAACAAGCAGATTCTGGCAATGCCAGATTATTCCTTCTTATACACATAGCCATACATACCCTTTAGTGGCACTCAGTGTACAGTTCATTATCAAAGCTGTTCTTTGCAAAGAATTTGGTAAAAGTCCTTTCTATCTGTGTGTTAGGTTAATGTGCTATCCCTCTGGGGGCTGGGGTCATAATTTATGTCTTGTCTATAACCACATAATAGAAAGATTCTTCTTTCTAGTTAAGGGCATTTCAAGCACCAGTAATCAAGCAAGAAGACCTCCCCAAGAATCACTGACATCAGATCCATTTTTATAATGCTTGCTTTTCTTAGTGTAAGGTCAGATATGTAGTCGGTGACTGCTAGAAGACACTGAGACAAGTGAGCAGGTATATCACCTGTGCTCTCAGGACCCTAAGAAGTCCTAACCACCACAAAGGATGCCTTTTGACTACATTATACCTGAAATAAAACAGAGACAAGATCATATATAGTTGGGATCCCTAATTCAAGATCACACATTGGACATGGTAAGTGAACCAGCATGGGCTGACTATATATTGGACGACAGCAGACAGAACAGAAGAAAGGATAAGTAAGAGAAAGACAAAACAGGAATAAAGAAGTGATGGGTAGTCAGAACTGTGGCGTTAGAACTCAGTTCTCCCTTCACCGAAGAAAAACACTCCTTGTGTTTGAACTGCTAGAGAAGGCACCTGCTGTTGGAAACACTCCCAAGGCACACCAGGAGTTTTGTCTTTCTGTGTGTGGCTGCTCCAGAGACTAAGCTCCCAGAAGACAAAGCCTAAATACCAGTGGGTATTTAATCTCTTCTTCAAATGCTGATTTAAGGCCTTTGTACATCAAGGTCATGAGGTCTCAAACTACATCTCCATGGGGGTTGACCTGGCAGTGTCTTTCCTGGACAACTGCAATATTGCCTTGGCCAATAGGAGCCTTTTGTGTGACATTTAAAGCTATTTGATTCCATTTGGCTATCCAAATAAGAAGTATCTTTTAACATTAGGGAATCCTACAGGGACAAATAAGATTCTGCTCTCTAACTAGCACATAATCATAGAAGAAATAACTTAAACTAAAATCATCAAATATGAAAGTATTACATAAGGACTGAGTATTCACTGATCAGAATCTCAGGCAACTTGCAGCTTTACGGCCACTTATGCCTTCAAACCTTAATCAATGAACATTTACTGGGTACCTGGTTAATGCCATGACGATAGTTGATTCTTGCTCTAAACCCCCAATCCTCTTCCAAAAGTGGAATGCTTTTCTTCATCTTTCTCTGGACTGAAACGTCCAAGCCCAATTAAATTCTCAGTTCCTCCATTAAAGTTATTCTTAAATTTTCTAATTCATTTGCCCTCTTCTCCCAAATAAAATAGAATTGAGAGAACTCCTATTGTCTGTCAATCACTTGGTACTTAATTAAATATTAAATATTATTGTAACCTGTTTATAAGAGATTGCTCAGAATGCTAAAATCTGCAGCCATGCCACATTAAAAAAAAAAAAATCTGAAAAAGTAATGTTTGACACAAAGTAGGGGGAAAAAAGGTATATTTCCTCAATATTCTCTTTAAATATCTGGGGGCTTTTACATATGGGAAGAATTAGGCTCATGGTAGATCACTCCAAGAAGATAAGAAAAACTTTTACAAATTTATTACTAGTTGTAAAGTTATGAGGTTTCAGGTTCCAAGTTCAGCTTTAAGTAGCCCCAATTCAGTCTATATAGACATTTCTTAAACATTTTTTCATTACGGCCCACCTAAGAATTTTAGACATTTTGTTTTTTTATGTTTCACTCCCGGCATCCACCAATGAAATTTTAATGCTACAGGCTTACTGTGTATCTATTTGTGCAATACACCCTTTAAGAATGCTTGGTTCACATGGTGAGCTAACAAACTGTATCAGGGAATTTGGCAAACTTAAAAGCAGAAATATTTCTCTTATCACTCTGAAGTTTCTCTATACAAGAGAGCTACTCAAAAAAAAAAAATGCTAAGGAATGAATACATTGCCAAATGAAAGAGAAGACTACTCAAAAATCCATGTCCTACTTATATTCCCTCCACTGTTAGAGCAATTTTTAGGTACCCAAATACATTAGAGTTAAATTTGATGCTTTCTTATAGGGCTTTTTTTTTTTTTTTTAAATCATTTTGGGGAAATTCAAAGTCAGAAGCAATATGATACAATGGATCTTTAGAAAAATGCTGAAAATATCTAATGCTATATATCCTAAAGACAAGAGTGTTTATCTCTGGTATAGGCATATGAAACGACTTTACTACCATGCAATCCACTTTCATCTTTAATGATTATGTACTGTTTTGTAAGTTTTGATGTCAAGACAATCTATTCTTTTTTTTTACACAGTGAAAAAGAAAATATGAGGCAAATAATGCAAATCAACAATATGAACAAACTTGATATGTTATGTACAGATGCTAAGAAAAAAATGTCACAGGTTTAAATGGAAAGAGGAAGCCTGATGGAGAGGAAAGAACATAGAAAGCATAACACATTTATGAGGTGTTTCCTTAAAGAGACTACAACACTCAGTTTTAACAGTAATCTGAAATATTCTGAGCAAAAGAAAAACCCAAATAATTTTAAGAAATTAGTCAAATCACAGGTGGAATTAGCAACTACAGTGGCATCTGAAATAACATGGTGATACTTTATATTTCAAGAATAGAAAGAATCACATAAGCATCATTAAGAACATATTCCAAACAAACATCAATATGAAGAAAATCCAGCTAGACTCAGACTTTTCTTCTCCAAGAAAAAATGATAGAAGACAATGTAGTAATGGATAAAACATTTTGAGGGAAAAGAACAAGGTTCAAGATTACTACACCCAGTCAAGGTAGATTAGTGTGGTGTGTCAATAAAAACTTATGCTACTGTTTACAGGACTCTAAAAGTTCACTTTCTATAGACTTCCTAAAAATAATGTTTTCAAAACTAAGATTCAACCAACCTGAGAATGAATCAATACAATCAGTGTCCATAAGTGTTCTGAGCTCTAATATTATCCTTTCTTTTTCTGAATTATAAAAATAAAATTAGAAGACAAAAAAATTAATATAATAAATTTTATTATTACCATATGTGGTACTACGTGGTTATGGCAAAAGATTGTAAATATTATACCCAAATTTCTAAAATTTTAGCTGTGTATTCAGGAATGTGGAGTTACTTGATCTAACCAATAAACAAGTTTCTACTTCTTGTTATTGTTTTTTTTTTTTAGGGGGACTGGTGCTGGGGATCAAACCCAGGGTC
>NC_136462.1:86405700-86415700 GCF_902686455.1 Sciurus vulgaris | reverse complement strand
AAAAGAAAGAATTAAAATGTGTGGTAAAAATTTAACTCTTATATCTAAATAAAAGTTGCCCACTGGGAAAATAACCCCAAATTACAAAATAAATATCTACAAGCTCATAGGTATGAATGATAAGTAAACAAATAGGGAGAAGAGAAAAAGCTTCCTTACAGAAGAAAGCCAAATAATGGATCTTGAGGCTCCTCCCTTTAGGAAATAGGTTTACTTGCCCTCCTTAATTGGAGGGTGAACTAACTTCTGTGATTTATTTCCAAAGAATGAAGTATGAAAAGGAAAAATAGTTACTTTACAGTGGAGAAATCTGGCAAACACTACCCTGGCCAAGAGATGAAATTAACACAATCAATGATGAATTATGTTGATATCATGTACCCCTTGATATGATATGAAAATAGGGAAACCTCATCCCTATGATATTCTTTCCCAAACTCTAACACCTCAGAGTAATCATGAGAAAAACATTAGACAAAACTAAATGGAAGACATTATCCAGAATACCTTAATGCTCCTTGAAAACATCATGATCATCAAAAACCAAGGGAAGACTGAGTAAGTGTTAGATACCAGAGAAGACTTGGGAAACAGGGCAACTAAGTTAATATGGGATCCTTGATGAGATACTGGAACAGAAAAAGGATACTAATGGAAAAAACTGGTGACATTTAAGTGATGTCTGGAGTTTGGCTAATAATATAGTACCAATGTGGGTTGCATAGTGTTGACATTTGTATCACAATAATGCAGGATGATAATATTAAAGATAAAAAAAATACTCAATGATGGACATAGGACTCTCTGTGCTATCCTTGCAAATTTTCTGTAAATCTAAACTTATTTCAAATTAAAAAAAAAATTAGTTAAAAAAAAGCCTTCCAGTAAACTTGCTAACTCCAGAAGACTTCATGACAAATTTAACCCTTTAATCACCACTTGTTGCTTTCATCAACTTCTACTGCTTTTGAAAGAGTGTTGGTTATAAGAATTTCTGAATTATAAGATGCAATTATAAATAATTGTACTGGGGGAAAAAAGGATACTCCCATATTACATTCAGGTAGACCTAAACATATGCTGTTGTTTTATTTTATAAGCTGAACATTTCTCCCAATATATGGGGCATCATAAAAGGTATTTTGAGGCTTCAGAAAAAGATCTCCAAAACTATCAGAGAATTCAAATTTCAAGAGGACCTGAGAAGATGAAGGGTAAATTAATTCCTTCACACACTTCCAGTAACTACTTGTTAGAATATCAGTGCCTATTGCTATAAGATCACTATTGTCTGACTACCTGCTATGTGCCAAGCACCACACTATGCCATTTACAAAATCATCTTTAGTCTGTATGACACTGAAAGGCAAATGTTATTTGATTTTAAAGAAGAGCAAACTATGACTCCCAAACGTGACAGTATAGGGTCAAACCAAGATTTCAACTCAACAAGTGGAAAAATGTACAAATAGCAATAGATAAGATTTGAGTGAAAAGGAGAAAAACTTGAGGACAGTAAGGAAAGCTAAGCACTTAACTTTAAAATAATGCTTTAAATTTATATTCATTAAATAATGGAAAGAAAGATTCTGCAATCAGAAAACCTAATTTTTTTTTCACTTGCCCAATGCTTTCATTTGTTGATTTGTGAATTCATGGATGTAACCAGGGTAAGCAAGGGAGCATATAGGCTTGGGTGATCTGAGTTTAAGTCCTAGCTCTTGCCCCATCTACCTGTATGACAAGGCTGGCTGCTCACCTTAGCTTCAGTTTATCATTTGTGAACTTGCAAAAAAATTTGTCTTAACTATGTCAAATAGATGCTATGTAGTCAAATAAAGCACATCAAAACTTTTTTTAAACCATCAAGCTCTATTCAATGTTTTATGTGTTATCTACAAAATTCTTCAGTAGTTCCTCAATCTCTAGTCACAAGTAATTGGTAGGCATACAAACACAGATGTAGGATCAAGCAATGAACCAAGACAAATAACATTAATACCACCAAAATTCAGTTCTATATTTGTTATGTAAACTGTCTTAGAATGAAAAATCAAAATGACAAATTGGAAGTTATGATGGCTTAGTAAAGAAGACAAAGCATGGGCTGGGAATGTAGTTCAGTGGTAGAGTGTTTGTCTAGCATGCATGAAGCCCTGGGCTTAATCCCCTGAATTATAACATGAATAAATAATTTTTTTAAAAAATCACCAATATGCAATAATATCCTTCTAACCATATAACCTTCTTTAGCAAGAATAATTTTGGTAATCTTTATTCAAATAAAAATGTTCAGTTGTGTGGTCAGGCATATAAATATAATAAGAGTAAGTAGGGGAGCATGTAGACTTGGATGATCCAAGTGCAAGTTCCAGCTTTTGTTAGCATGCATTCAATGATATCACAGAATGACTACGATCCAAAAGGCTAAGACATGGATCCTAAAAGGAGCAGAAACTACCTACAGCAGAAACTGTCTTTAATTTATTCAAAATGTTGTATTTTATGTTCTTACAAAGCAAAGAGTTCATATAGTCTGCATATTTTTAACTAGCTAATGAATAAATACTATTCATATTTTCTAAGAATGTTGTTTATCAAGATTCTCAATCAAAAATATTTACTCTAAAAAAAGTTACAAGATGAAATAGGGGAAAAAAGCTTGTAATCATCTCATTCTTAAAATATATTAGCATCCTCTCATGAATTAGGAGAAAATGGAATTCCTAAATTCTCAAACCGTGACGTAATATTGGTTTTATTGATTCTCTGTACAATTTGTGGGAGTACCCAATCATTATTTTGACAGTTTTATCATAAGGTAATAGACTTCCTTTTAGATAATTGCAGTTACCACATTCAATTTCAACCTTCCATGGGATTTTTTTCCTAGATACAGCTTTACTGTCAGTCCTAGATCACATTACTTTCTTTTTATAGCTATACACACAAAGCATTTTAGGCGTTACACCTAATTATGTCAGCACAATAACAATTTAAAAGCTCATCATTAAGAAGTAAAGGTTAAGCACTTATATGTTAAGATTCCTTTTTATAAAGATATATAGAGCTAGATGACATAAGTGAATGAATTACACAATTAAAAGTCTGATGGAGAGTTACAAAAAGTTAAGACCTCTTTTGGAGGGTACTGGGAAATCTGTTGAGTTTGTATTCAGATAATAATGCCTGTTAACTACAATATCAACTTAAAAGTTTTCTGATCTCAAGAAAACTATTTAACCACACATTTCACAACATAAAATTGTGTTACAAAGTACATTTTCCCCCCATAGGGAGGCAGTTCAGCATAACTGTTAGGAGCATGGGCTCTGTAATCATATTGTCACTACTTACTGTGTGACTTGGGAGAAATCCCTTAAGTTCTTAGTGCCTTGATTGCCTCACCTGTAAATGGGGTTAATACTTGTACTTGCCTCATAAAGTTGTTTTGACAATTATTTGTCAGTAAAGCACTCAGAAGGTACTTGACATAAATATGTACTATGTAAGTTTCAGATATTATGATTATTGTGTATTTGAATTGCTTTAAGCAGCTAATAACCAAATAAAGATATAGGGAAGCATCAAAACTGATAGGCAATCTAAGTCAGGGGACAAATTAAAAGAAACACAATAGGAGCCAAGATGAGATGCCCATGAATAGGAGAGTATGGAGCACCCTTGCCCCAGAAGAAGAATCTGAAGTTCAGAAATACTTTGTAGAAAGAATGGATTAAGCTGAAAAATCTAAATATGGAAGTCAAAACTGCAGTCCAAGGTTTAACAGCAAATGAGGAAGAAAAAAAAAAAAACTGCACAGTATTCAACACAGATAAACACAAGAGACAAAATAATAAAGAAACTGTCCTTATAACCTTGCAGTATCTGATGGGGGTGAATGGGTAAGTGTTAGCAGGGACGGAATGTAGATAAAGACAAACAGACTATGGATGGGAACAACACAAAGAGCCTAGGTTTAGTGGCAATTAAATTTAGCTATCAAGGGGATGTGGTCACTTGATTTTCCATTCCATAATTTCCACGTTCTACTTCACCTTTATAAAATAGGAAAAAAGACTTGGTGTTTTGATAGGCTCACAAAATTTCTATCTCCTAATCATTTTGCCTGATTAAAAAAAAGGGTAAAATAAGAACAGGTCTTAAGTTAAAAGAAGGAAGGATACTACTTATTCTGGCATCCAAAGTGACTATTTTTCTTAAAATAAACACAAAATATCTCTATTAGGTGAATTCGTGTCTACAGAAGACAAACTATCAACATGGCTACAATAACTGTTCTGGGATGATTAAAAAATGTCAATAATCAATATCTCATACCAAACCATAAAATAAGAAAAATTAAACTAATAAAGGGTTTGTCTTATTTTATCAATCTTTTTATAAGTGAAAATATTTTTAAAGGTTAAAGAAAATTCCACTTTATTCTAAATTTTTTTCTTTTCTGTTTTATTTTCTTTCTTTTTGATACTTGGGATTGAAGTCAGGGGCACACTACAAAAAGCTACATCCTCAGTCCCTTTCTTAAAATTTTTGTGAGACAGGATCTTACTAATATGCTAAGGGTCAACCCACTAAGTTGCTGAGACTGGTCTTGAACATGTGATCCTTATATCACAGACTCTTGATTTGCTGATTTGCTGAGATGACAGGCATGTGCCATTGCACCCAGCTTTACTGTAAAATTTCAAATCACTTTACTTAAACAGAAAAAAAAGTTATATGAAATCAGGGCTATACCTGAAATTTAGCATATATAAGCACCATACATATATAAACTTTTTTTTACTTCCATGTCATTTTTGGGACAAAAACTCCAGTAGCAGTAGGTGAATATTTCTCTCCAGATTGAGCAACAACATGTCATCAATCTTAGATTCCTCAAATCTCTTCAGGTTGTGAATCAAACCTACAATCTCTTTGGTCCTTTCCCAACTATCTCTCCTCTCACCTCATCTTCCAACCATTTAAAAACCTATTCCCTGGGGTAGGGTTGTAGCTCAGTGATAGAGCACATGCCTAGCACATGTGAGGCACTGGGTTCAATCCTCAGCACCACATAAAAATAAATAAAAATAGTCTTGTGTCAACCTACAACTAAAATAAACAAAAAATTTTAAAAAACCTTTTTCCTGATCAGTTTGCCTTTTATTTTTAAAACTTTCCTCACAGTTGTTAAGAAAAATATAAGGAGAGAAATATGAATCAGTTAAAGTTTTCTATAATTAGCAGGATTTATAAGTAATTCAGTAAGACCTCAACATTAATAGTCAAGGTAGATTATTCTTTAATTTCTAGTAATCATCCTCTTTTTGTACCCATGATGATAACAGAGTTCACTAAATGCCACCAACTATACTATGTAAGATGGAGTTAAAATCTAATTTCCAATTCTGAATTTCTTGAATGACAAAATCTTTATCATTAATATTTATCATGCAATGAATGTGCTTCTATATTTGCTTTCAAACTAGTAAAAATAAATCTCTTTCCATCAGCTGTAAAAAGCAAGTCTACATATAGATATAAGGAAATGCCTTACCATGGAAATAATTCTTATCAACAAAAGATGAGAATTCAATAAGTTCAAATTCCTACTCCTGTATTTTCACCTGAAATGTCTGGCAAGATTCAAAGGACAGAATAGGAAACAACAGATCTTTCAAGAAATGGAAAATACAACATCATAGAGAAGATTTAAAAGTCTTGTAATTAAGGAATTTTTAAACATTCTTAAATTACGTAAGTGTTCAAAAAGCATGCACATACCATGCATAAGAAACAATATTCCCAATTTAATAAAAGAAGAGATCGGCTAAGAGTTGAAGCATTCCCCTTTAAAATCAGCTACTATGGGGAAGTTCTATGCATTTGCTTCCTGTCGATGATGAATTCACTCCTGGACCAGGTATTAATTCCTTACAGTCACATTTAGGGGGCTAAAGAATTTAAGGTGCCATACAAATGGAAATTCAATCATTAATAGTTTTATGATTAATCACTTGAATAATTAAGAATCAACTGAAGGTTCGCATGTACAATGAAGTTCTTCCTCCTATCTGAAGTGTCTAGGAAAGAATATTCCATTTGTAGATGATCAACAAATCTAAATCTCTCAGAGCCCCATATTTCCCACTTTATGGAAGCATCCTATAAGATGTCGTCTGAGACCTCAATTTAAGAGGCTAAGCTGAATTTAAGTTTTTCTATCCCCATTCATAGCAACTCCTACTCCTGAGTGTGAGACACTACAGTTTAAAATCTTAGATTTATCCTGGGTACTCTTTACTTTCTCACTGACAGTATCTTATAAATTGCCAAGTCCTGTAGACTTTATTTCCTCTGTCCCTTCCATTGAGAACCCTAGTTCAGATATGAACTTTTATAAGGATAATGCAACAGCTTATTAATTGGTCTTTCTCACACCACCCAAGATCTCCCCACCTCAACCCATTCGACACAGCATTGCCAAATCTTCTTCAGTCTTGGTTCTTATCTTCAGTCAACAACACACAACTCTGTGTCATGATTAATTACAAAGCATGCTATAAGGTAATTATAAACAGTACCAAGTAAGTTTACACATTTTAAATGCTTTTTTAAAAATAAGTGAAAGTTGGCTGGGTCACCTGTAATCCCAGCAGTCAGGAAGCTGAGGCAGGAGGAGCACAAGTTCGAAGCCAGCTTTAACAATTTAGTGAGACCCTGTCCCAAAATAAAACATAAAAAGGGCTGGGGATGTTGCTCAGTGGTTAAGTGCCACTGTGTTCAATTCCTGATAAGAACAAAAAAAAAAAAAAAAAGGGAAGTTGATTTAATAATTTCTAAAATATTACTGTCCTTCACATGTAGTTCCATAACTTTGTGAGTGGAAGAGAAGTGATGGAGTTCAGGAAGATGTTAGGGATTACACAAAATTCTAGTTACCTTTGGGCAAATGGTATATTTAATATCAGTTGTTGAAGAATGCTGTCAAAAAAAGAAATGAAAGCTGTGATCATTTCACATGAATTATCATTTCATTCAGAACCACCAATGCGTTCATACTATCTGCTAATTTAAATTTAAACACCTAAGTCTAGAATTCAGTACTTTCCTCATATGACTCTAACCGAACCTTCCAATGTTAATAGTCTACTCGGACTGTAATAAAAGCTTTTAGAACAAGTGACTCTGAACTGTTCCTAAGTAGACAATAAACTTTTCCACTTCCCTTCCTTTGTTCATCTAGTTCTCTATCTTAAATAGTCTTCCCCTGTGGCCATATTTGATCCATGAACAGTCCACTAATTTTATAAAACAGAACATATCAATCCTTTGACTCCTCCAACATGTTTTTACCTCTAAAACCAAAGATAGAATCATAATTATCATGTATGTACTTCAACCATACCACTAAACTGTGAGTTCTTTGATGGGTTTTATTCCATTTCTGAGACCAGAGTTTTGAGATGAAACTTGATTCACTGCTTCTGCTGGCAGGTGGGGTCAGAACAAGTGTTACAGCTCTTAATGGTGGGCTATGCCCTCCAGTGTTACAGCAGACCCCACCAGCTCACCATCGATTTCTTCCTACTGTGTTCTCACTGTGGTGGATTAGAAAAATGAAATCCAGAAACCAGGAAGAATGAATGTAAGAACATGGTTTATTCAAGTGTGAACTGAAATAAAACTCCCACAGGGCAAGAGTGGACCCAATAGGAGTTGCCAGTCTGAGTGTGCTAGTCTGCAGGTTTATATAGCTTTTGGGTCAAGCTATTAGTCCAAACTAATGCTAATTAGGGTTTGGAAAAGTACTAATACTACTGGTCCAAAATTATGCTAATTAGGGTTTATAAAAGTAATAATGCTATTAGTTCTGAACCCCATTCAAGTTTGCTTTACTTCCATTTTCTTCCAGCTTCTCGGTAAGCCAGAGGCTGAAGTCAGTGAATCACACATATTCAACGGGATCTGGAGCTCTGCATGGACCAGGTGTTTACACTGGGCCTGGCTGTGCTGTGGCGGAATGACAGGTCAGTGTGCTCTGGCTTGCCTGCAGTGCTGTCCACTCCATCTCAGGCCAGTTCTAGCTGACTGCACTCCAATCCACCCAGGACTCCACTCCAACACTTCACCCCTCTGCTACTGCTCTTCAGCAGGAACCAAGAGGCCAGCTGCACTGCTTGGTAGCAGGGGAGCCCTGTCATTTCTATCCTCTGTAGTACTTACCATAGTACCCAGAATACAGTCAGCATTCGGAAAGTTCTCAACAAACTGCAGAATGAATCAATATTTCAGTATTGCTAGTAAGGGAACACTCAAAATCTAATCAAAGTCAAATACCTACTGGATGCCTTCTCATACTTCCTCCTATTAAACTCAGGTTTAAAGGTGATTGCACTGTGTACTGATGGTCTACCACACTGCCCAGAACTCTAGTTTATTTGAAAACTGAAATTAAGTTCATTCAAAAAGTAAGATTAAAAGTTATTCCTTGGTAAAAACATAATTCCATTTGGGTAGATGGTGGGAATTCCATATATGTTAAGTAGAAGAGCAAATCTCCTAAAGAAAATATAGAGGAACTCTATGAAACATTTCATCTTCAATGACCATTATATTCAACTATATTGTTCATCTTTAAATGATATGACTATTAACTAAGGTACTTCTGAAGCCAGGGAGAATATACTGCTACATGGAAAAAAAAAAAAAGACAAAGTTGTATAATATCTTCAGGAAATAAACTCATCAGTTTATATGAAGAATATTCTTCAAGGGAGTCTTCAGAAATTTTGGTCATCTTGTTTCAGATTCACGAATAGTCAACGTGCTTAACTTACAATTTTATTAAAATGCCAGCACTCCTATTAAAAGTAGTGCTTACCTTATTAATTTACTTATGATTAATTTCCATGAAAGAACTAAACATTCAGTCTTCTGGAACTATCTTCAGCAATACTTCTAAAGACACTGGGATATCGAAGAGGCACCTACACATCCATGTGTATTGCTGTACCATTCACAATAGCTAAGATATATATTCAACCTAGATGCCCATTAACAGATAAATGGCTAAAGAAAATGTTATTTATACAAAATGGAACATTACTCAGCCATAAAAATAATATCCTATTATTTGTAACAAAATGGATGGAACTATAGGACTTTTATGTTAAAAAAATTAGACACAAACAAATACCGCATATTCTCTCTCATATGTGCATGGTAAAAAAAAAGTTGATTTGAATATAGAATAGTTATTATTAGAGGCTGAGAAGGGGAGGGAGAGAGAGAGAAGTTGAATAAAGTGTACCAAGACACAGTTATATGGAAGTAATAAGTTCCAGCACTCTAGTTTGATTTCTATGGCACAGTGGGTGACTAGAGTTCACAATAACCTATTACATATTTTATAAATAACTAGAAGAGAAGCTTGAAGGCTTCAAACACAAAGCAATAACAGGGAAATGCAAACATACTGATTTTGATCAGTACATACTGTATAATATACTAAAAAAAAATCACACTGTACCTCATAAATATTTATAATTATCACGTTAATCAAAAAATTTTTGAGATATTTAAGGAGATGAAAATGTTATCTCTCCTGATTTGATCATCACACACTGTGATCATCATACACATTGTATCAAATTATCACACTGTACCCTATAAATATGTGTAGTTAAAATAATAAGAAGAAATATATTTCCATGTGCAAGTCTATTCTAAGGAAAATCTTCACTAACAGTCTTCTATGACTTTCAGTAGAAAGTCACAGTCCTTGGTGTGAAACTCACTTACTCATTCACTCACATGTTTATCAGGGAGCAAGGCCTATGGCTGAGACTGGGGAACAATGAACAATTTAAAAAAAAAGCCAAAATCTCTAGCATCATGCAAAAGTTAAGATGGAAAGGTAAGACTCCAAGGGGAGATTATAAAATGGAATTAAAATTCATACTTCCTTAGCAACTCACTCTGTAACTGGTCA